>NC_052564.1:3661248-3827661 GCF_016699485.2 Gallus gallus | reverse complement strand
AAACTGAGGACCCCCCCCCCCATTTTTAGGGACCCCCCCAATTTAAGGCCCCCCCCCACATTCTCTGACCCCCCCCATTTTTAGGGACCCCCCCCCATTTTAGGACCCCCCCAGCCCCACTTATAACCCATGGCTGCCCCCCCCCTTGGGACCCCCCCCATTTTAGGGACCTCCTCCCAATTTAAGGACCCCCCCCAATTTAAGGACCCCCCCCCGACCCATTAAACTCAGAACCCCCCCATTTTTGGGACCCCCCCCATTTTAGGACCCCCCCCCCCCCCAGACCGATTAAACTGAGGACCCCCCCATTTTAGGGACCCCCTCCCACTTTAAGGCCCCCCCCCCAATTTAAGGACCCCCCCCCGACCCATTAAACTCAGAACCCCCCCATTTTTGGGACCCCCCCATTTTAGGACCCCCCCCCCAATTTTAGGACCCCCTCACTTTATGGACCACCCCCATTTTAAGGACCCCCCCCATTTTAGGACCCCCCCATTTGAGGACCCCCCCCCCCATTTAAGGACCCCCCTCAGACCCATTAAACTGAGGACCCCCCCCTCATTTTTAGGACCCCCCCAATTTAAGGCCCCCCCCCACATTCTCTCACCCCCCCCATTTTAGGACCCCCCCAGCCCCATTTACAACCTATGGCTGCCCCCCCCCCCTTCGGGACCCCCCCCCATTTGAGGGACCCCCCCCCATTTTAGGGACCCCCTCCCAATTTAAGGACCCCCCCCCCGACCCATTAAACTCAGAACCCCCCTCATTTTTGGACCCCCCCATTTTAGGACCCCCCCCCCAGACCCATTAAACTGAGGACCCCCCCCCCATTTTAGGACCCCCCCCCATTTTAGAGACCCCCCCCATTTAAGGACCCCCCCCCCAGACCGATTAAACTGAGGACCCCCCCATTTTTGGGAACCCCTCCCAATTTTAGGCCCCCCCCCAATTTAAGGACCCCCCCCCCGACCCATTAACTCAGAAACCCCCATTTTTGGGACCCCCCCATTTTAGGACCCCCCCCCCAATTTTAGGACCCCCTCACTTTATGGACCACTCCCATTTTAGGACCCCCCCCATTTGAGGACCCCCCCCCCCATTTAAGGACCCCCCCCCAGACCCATTAAACTGAGGACCCCCCCCCCCATTTTAGGGACCCCCCCAATTTAAGCCCCCCCCCCACATTCTCTGACCCCCCCATTTTAGGGACCCCCCCTATTTTAGGACCCCCCCCAGCCCCATTTACAACCCATGGCTGCCCCCCCCCATTTTAGGGACCCCCCCCATTTTAGGACCCCCCCCCCAGCCCCATTTACAACCCATGGCTGCCCCCCCCATTTTAGGGACCCCCCCCATTTAAGGGACCTCCTCCCAATTTAAGGACCCCCCCCCAATTTAAGGACCCCCCCCCGACCCATTAAACTCAGAACCCCCCTCATTTTTGGGACCCCCCCCATTTTAGGACCCCCCCCCAGACCCATTAAACTGAGGACCCCCCCCCATTTTAGGACCCCCCCCCATTTTAGAGACCCCCCCCCCCATTTAAGGACCCCCCCCCCCAGACCGATTAAACTGAGGACCCCCCCATTTTTGGGACCCCCTCCCAATTTAAGGGCCCCCCCCCCAATTTAAGGACCCCCCCCCCGACCCATTAAACTCAGAACCCCCCCATTTTTGGGACCCCCCCCATTTTAGGACCCCCCCCCAATTTTAGGACCCCCTCACTTTCTGGACCACCCCCATTTTAAGGACCCCCCCCATTTTAGGACCCCCCCATTTTAGGAACCCCCCCATTTAAGGACCCCCCCCAGACCCATTAAACTGAGGACCCCCCCCCCCCATTTTAGGGACCCCCCCAATTTAAGGCCCCCCCCCACATTCTCTGACCCCCCCCATTTTAGGGACCCCCCCCCATTTTAGGACCCCCCCCCAGCCCCACTTATAACCCATGGCTGCCCCCCCCCTTGGGACCCCCCCCCATTTTAGGGACCTCCTCCCAATTTAAGGACCCCCCCCCAATTTAAGGACCCCCCCCCGACCCATTAAACTCAGAACCCCCCCATTTTTGGGACCCCCCCATTTTAGGACCCCCTCCCAATTTTAGGACCCCCCCCCATTTTAGAGACCCCCCCAATTTAAGGCCCCCCCCCACATTCTCTCACCCCCCCCATTTTAGGACCCCCCCAGCCCCATTTACAACCTATGGCTGCCCCCCCCCTTCGGGACCCCCCCCATTTGAGGGACCCCCCCCCATTTTAGGGACCCCCTCCCAATTTAAGGACCCCCCCCCGACCCATTAAACTCAGAACCCCCCTCATTTTTGGGACCCCCCCATTTTAGGACCCCCCCCCAGACCCATTAAACTGAGGACCCCCCCCCATTTTAGGACCCCCCCCCATTTTAGAGACCCCCCCCCATTTAAGGACCCCCCCCCCCAGACCGATTAAACTGAGGATGCCCCCATTTTTGGGACCCCCTCCCAATTTAAGGGCCCCCCCCCCAATTTAAGGACCCCCCCCCCGACCCATTAAACTCAGAACCCCCCCATTTTTGGGACCCCCCATTTTAGGACCCCCCCCCAATTTTAGGACCCCCCTCACTTTATGGACCACCCCCATTTTAAGGACCCCCCCCATTTTAGGACCCCCCCATTTGAGGACCCCCCCCAATTTAAGGACCCCCCCCCCGACCCATTAAACTCAGAACCCCCCTCATTTTTGGGACCCCCCCATTTTAGGACCCCCCCCCAGACCCATTAAACTGAGGACCCCCCCCCATTTTAGGACCCCCCCCCATTTTAGAGACCCCCCCCCCATTTAAGGACCCCCCCCCCCAGACCGATTAAACTGAGGACCCCCCCATTTTTGGGACCCCCTCCCAATTTAAGGGCCCCCCCCCCAATTTAAGGACCCCCCCCCGACCCATTAAACTCAGAACCCCCCCATTTTTGGGACCCCCCCCATTTTAGGACCCCCCCCAATTTTAGGACCCCCTCACTTTCTGGACCACCCCCATTTTAAGGACCCCCCCCATTTTAGGACCCCCCCCATTTTAGGAACCCCCCCATTTAAGGACCCCCCCCAGACCCATTAAACTGAGGACCCCCCCCCCCCATTTTAGGGACCCCCCCCAATTTAAGGCCCCCCCCCACATTCTCTGACCCCCCCCATTTTAGGGACCCCCCCCCATTTTAGGACCCCCCCCAGCCCCACTTATAACCCATGGCTGCCCCCCCCCCTTGGGACCCCCCCCATTTTAGGGACCTCCTCCCAATTTAAGGACCCCCCCCAATTTAAGGACCCCCCCCCGACCCATTAAACTCAGAACCCCCCCATTTTTGGGACCCCCCCATTTTAGGACCCCCTCCCAATTTTAGGACCCCCCCCATTTTAGAGACCCCCCCAATTTAAGGCCCCCCCCCCACATTCTCTCACCCCCCCCATTTTAGGACCCCCCCAGCCCCATTTACAACCTATGGCTGCCCCCCCCCTTCGGGACCCCCCCCATTTGAGGGACCCCCCCCCCATTTTAGGGACCCCCTCCCAATTTAAGGACCCCCCCCCCGACCCATTAAACTCAGAACCCCCCTCATTTTTGGGACCCCCCCCATTTTAGGACCCCCCCCCAGACCCATTAAACTGAGGACCCCCCCCCCATTTTAGGACCCCCCCCCCATTTTAGAGACCCCCCCCCCATTTAAGGACCCCCCCCCCCAGACCGATTAAACTGAGGATGCCCCCATTTTTGGGACCCCCTCCCAATTTAAGGGCCCCCCCCCCAATTTAAGGACCCCCCCCCGACCCATTAAACTCAGAACCCCCCCATTTTTGGGACCCCCCCATTTTAGGACCCCCCCCCCAATTTTAGGACCCCCTCACTTTATGGACCACCCCCATTTTAAGGACCCCCCCCATTTTAGGACCCCCCCATTTGAGGACCCCCCCCCATTTAAGGACCCCCCCCAGACCCATTAAACTGAGGACCCCCCCCCCCATTTTAGGGACCCCCCCAATTTAAGCCCCCCCCCCACATTCTCTGACCCCCCCATTTTAGGGACCCCCCCTATTTTAGGACCCCCCCCAGCCCCATTTACAACCCATGGCTGCCCCCCCCCCTTCGGGACCCCCCCCATTTAAGGGACCTCCTCCCAATTTAAGGACCCCCCCCAATTTAAGGACCCCCCCCGACCCATTAAACTCAGAACCCCCCCATTTTTGGGACCCCCCCCATTTTAGGGACCCCCCCCCCCATTTTAGGACCCCCCCCCATTTTAGGACCCCCTCTCTTTATGGACCCCCCTCATTTTTGGGACCCCCCCCTTTTAGAGACGCCCCCCAATTTAAGCCCCCCCCCCCGGCAGACCCATTAAACTGAGACCCCCCCCTAATTTTAGGACCCCCCCAATTTTAGGGACCCCTCCCCCAATTTCAGCCCCCCCCAACAATTTCAGCCACCCCCCCCCCCCATTTAAGGACCCCCCCCAGACCCATTAAACTGAGGACCCCCCCATTTTTGGCACCCCCCCATTTTAGCGACCCCCCCCCCCCACAGCCCCTATTATAGTCGATTGCCCCCCCCCCCTCCTTGGGGACCCCCCCCATTTTAGGGACCCCCCCCCATTTTAGGCCCCCCAGAGCCGCCTTTAGAGCCGATCTACGCCCCCCCCCCCCAAACCCCCCCTCCAGGCCCATATAAGCGCCCCCCCCCCTCAAGTTCTGCCCCCCCCCCCCCAAATTCGGGCCCCCCCCTCACCTGGGGGCGGTGGGGACCCCCCCCGTGGGGGGGAGGAGGAGTCGGGCGCTGCCGCCGCCATGGCCGCCGGAAGGGGGCGGGGTCGCTCTTAGCCCCGCCCATTTCCCTTTCCCCACCCAATCACAGCGCCGCGTCTCGGCACCGCCTCTTCCCCGAGCCACGCCCCTTCCGCCTCGCGTCCAATCCGCTGCGACGCACCCGCCTCTTAGCCCCGCCCCCTTCTGGTCACGCCTCTTCAGGGCCGCGTTCCCGCCACCGCCGCCCTGCTTCCGGGTTGGGCGTGATGACGTCGCGACGGCGCCCTACTGTCCAATCGGGGAACGCCTCCGTGTTGGTGGGCGGGGTTATCGCTCCGTGACCAATCAGGGTGGAGTACGAGCCAGGCTGAGCGAGCCACGGGTGGGATTGGGGAAGGGAGGCCACGCCCCTTTTGTGTTGGCTCCGCCCACAGGGGGCGGGGCTTTGAGGTGGGGGCGGAGCCTGCGGGACATATAGGGGTATGTGGGCGTCTATGGGGTTATATGGGGTCATATGGGGGTATATGGGGTTATATGGGGGTATATGGGGGTATATGGGGTTGTATGGGGTTATATGGGGTCATATGGGGTCATATGGGGTCATATGGGGGTGTATGGGGTCATACGGGGGTGTATGGGGTTATATGGGGTACATGGGGTTATATGGGGTTATATGGGGGTATATGGGGTTATATGGGGGTATATGGGGGTATATGGGGTTATATGGGGGTATATGGGGGCATATGGGGGTATATGGGGTTGTATGGGGTTATATGGGGTTATGATGGGTTATATGGGGCCCTATGAAGGTATATGGGGTTATATGGGGTTTATGGGGTTATATGGTGTTATATGGGGGTATATGGGGGTATATGGAGTTATATGGGGTTATATGGGGGTGCATGGGGTTATATGGGGTAAAAATGGGTATATGGGGTTATATGGGGTCATATGGGGGTGTATGGGGTCATATGGGGTTATATGGGGTCATATGGGGGTGTATGGGGTCATATGGGGGTGTATGGGGTCATATGGGGTTATATGGGGTATATGGGGTTATATGGGGTATATAGGGATATATGGGGGTATATGGGGTCATATGGGGTATATGGGGTTATATGGGGGTATATGGGGTTATATGGGGTCATATGGGGGTATATGGGGTTATATGGGGTTATATGGGGGTATATGGGGTTGTATGGGGTTATATGGGGGCATATGGGGTCATATGGGGTCATATGGGGGTGTATGGGGTCATACGGGGGTGTATGGGGTTATATGGGGTACATGGGGTTATATGGGGTTATATGGGGTTTATGGGGGTATATGGGGTTATATGGGGGTATATGGGGGTATATGGGGTTGTATGGGGTTATATGGGGTTATGATGGGTTATATGGGGCCCTATGAAGGTATATGGGGTTATATGGGGTTTATGGGGTTATATGGTGTTATATGGGGGTATATGGGGGTATATGGAGTTATATGGGGTTATATGGGGGTGCATGGGGTTATATGGGGTAAATATGGGTATATGGGGTTATATGGGGTTATATGGGGGTATATGGTGTTATATGGGGGTATATGGGGTCATATGGGGGTGTATGGGGTTATATGGGGTTTATGGGGGTATATGGGGTTATATGGGGTAAATAAGGTTATATGGGGCTATATGGGGTTATATGAGGGTCTATGGAGTTCTATGGGGGTACATGGGGTTATTTGGGGTTTATGGGGTTATATGGGATATCTGGGTGTCTCTGGGGTTATATGAGGGTATATGGAGTTGTGTGGGGGTATATGGGGTTATATGGGATATATGGGTGTCTCTGGGGTTATATGGGGGTATATGGGCTTGTATGGGGACATATGGGGTTATATGGGTGTCTATGGGGTTATATGGGGGTATATGGGGTTATATGGGGTTTATGGGGTTATATGGGCTATATGGGTGTCTCTGGGGTTATATGGGGTTATATGGAGTTTATGGGGTTATATGGGATATATGGGTGTCTCTGGGGTCATATGGGGGTATATGGGGTTGTATGGGGACACATGGGGTTATATGGGTGTCTATGGCGTTATATGGGTGTCTATGGGGTTATATGGGATATATGGGTGTCTCTGGGGTTATATGGGGATATATGGGGTCATATGGGGGTATATGAGATTCTTTGGGGATATATGGGGGTATATGGGGGTTTGTGGGGTTAGGTGGATATATGGTGGTATATGGGGTTATATGGGAGCATATGGGATTGTGGGGGGGCTATATGGGGGCATATAGGGGTATACAGGGTCATAGCGGAGTATATGGGGTTATATGGAGTTGCACAGGATTATATGGGGTACGTGGGGGTATATGGGATTATATGGGGTACATGGGGGTACGGGGGGATATATGGGGTTGTATGGGGACATATGGGGGCATACGGGGGTGATATGGGGGATGTGGGTTTATATGGGGTTATATGTGGGGTGTATGGGGGTACGTGGGGATGTATGGGTACCTACGGGGACATACAGGGATATATGGGGACCCCATTGGGACACACGGGGCTGAATAGAGACCTGTGGGTACCTATAGGGACATATAGGGCTGTATGGGGCTCTATGGGTACCTATGGGGTCATACAGGGATCTATGGGGCTCTCTGGGACCCTATGGGTCTCTATGGGGCTCTAAGGGGTCTCTATGGGGCTCTAAGGGGTCTCTATGGGGCTCTATGGGGCTCTGTGGGTCTCTATGGGGCTCTATGGGGCTCTATGGGGTCTCTATGGGACTCTATGGGGTCTCTATCAGTTCTCTACGGGGTCTCTATGGGTCTCTTTGGCACTCTGTGGGGTCTCTATGGGTCTCTATGGGGCTCTGTGGGTCTCTATGGGGCGCTATGGGGCTCAATGGGGTCTCTATGGGTCTCTATGGTGTCTCTATGGGGCTCTGTGGGGCTCTATGGGGTTCCTGGCTCTCTATGGGGCTCTATGGGCTCTCTATGGGGATCTCTGGGGCTCTGTGGGTCTCTATGGGGTCTCTATGGGGCTCCAAGGGGCTCTATGGGGTCTCTATGGGGCTCTATGGGGCTCTGTGGGTTTCTATGGGGTCTCTATGGGTCTCTATGGGTCTCTATGGGGCTCTGTGGGTTTCTATGGGGTCTCTATGGGTCTCTATGGGTCTCTATGGGTCTCTATGAGGCGCTATGGGGCTCTGTGGGGTCTCTATGGGTTCTATGGGGCTCTATGGGGCTTTATAGGGCTCTATGGGGTCTCTGTGGGGTCTATGGGGCTCTGTGGGTTTCTATGGGGTCTCTATGGGGCTCCAAGGGGCTCTATGGGTCTCTATGGGGCTCTATGGGGCTCTGTGGGTCTCTATGGGGCACTATGGGGCTCTATAGGGCTCTATGGGGTCTCTGTGGGGTCTATGGGGCTCTAGGGGGTCTCTGTGGGTTCTCTATGGGGTCTCTGTGGGTTCTCTATGGGGTCTCTGTGGGGGTTCTATGGGGCTCTATAGGGCTCTATGGGGCTCTATGGGGTCTCTACGGGGTCTCTATGGGTTCTATAGGGCTCTATGGGATTCTATGGGGCTTTATGGGGTCCCTATGGGGCTCTATAGGGCTCTATGGGGCTCTATGGGGTCTCTACGGGGTCTCTGTGGGGTCTCTATGGGTTCTATGGGGCTCTATGGGGCTCTATAGGGCTCTATGGGGTCTCTGTGGGGTCTATGGGGGTCTGTGGGTTTCTATGGGGTCTCTATGGGGCTCCAAGGGGCTCTATGGGTCTCTATGGGTCTCTACGGGGTCTCTACGGGGTCTCTATGGGGTCTCTATGGGGGTCTATGGGGCTCTATGGGTCTCTATGGGTCTCTATGGGGCTCTATGGGGTCTCTGTGGGGTCTATGGGGCTCTAGGGGGCTCTATAGGGCTCTATAGGGTCTCTGTGGGTCTCTATGGGGCTCTAGGGGGTCTCTGTGGGGTCTCTATGGGGTCTCTGTGGGTCTCTATGGGGCTCTATAGGGCTCTATGAGGTCTCTATGGGGCTCCAAGGGGCTCTTTGGGGCTCTATGGGATTCTATGGGGCTTTATGGGGTCCCTATGGGGCTCTATAGGGCTCTATGGGGCTTTATGGGGTCCCTGTGGGGCTCTATAGGGCTCTATGGGGTCTCTATGGGGCTCTATGGGGTCTCTATAGGATCTCTATGGGGCTCTATGGGGTCTCTATGGGACTCTATGGGGCTCTGTGGATCTCTATAGGTCTCTATGGGGGCTCTATGGGGGCTCTATAGGGCTCTATGGGGCTCTGTGGGTCTCTATGGGGTCTCTGTGGGGGTTCTATGGGGCTCTATAGGGCTCTATGGGGCTCTATGGGGTCTCTACGGGGTCTCTATGGGTTCTATAGGGCTCTATGGGATTCTATGGGGCTTTATGGGGTCCCTATGGGGCTCTATAGGGCTCTATGGGGCTCTATGGGGTCTCTACGGGGTCTCTGTGGGGTCTCTATGGGTTCTATGGGGCTCTATGGGGCTCTATAGGGCTCTATGGGGTCTCTGTGGGGTCTATGGGGGTCTGTGGGTTTCTATGGGGTCTCTATGGGGCTCCAAGGGGCTCTATGGGTCTCTATGGGTCTCTACGGGGTCTCTACGGGGTCTCTATGGGGTCTCTATGGGGGTCTATGGGGCTCTATGGGTCTCTATGGGTCTCTATGGGGCTCTATGGGGTCTCTGTGGGGTCTATGGGGCTCTAGGGGGCTCTATAGGGCTCTATAGGGTCTCTGTGGGTCTCTATGGGGCTCTAGGGGGTCTCTGTGGGGTCTCTATGGGGTCTCTGTGGGTCTCTATGGGGCTCTATAGGGCTCTATGAGGTCTCTATGGGGCTCCAAGAGGCTCTTTGGGGCTCTATGGGATTCTATGGGGCTTTATGGGGTCCCTATGGGGCTCTATAGGGCTCTATGGGGCTTTATGGGGTCCCTGTGGGGCTCTATAGGGCTCTATGGGGTCTCTATGGGGCTCTATGGGGTCTCTATAGGATCTCTATGGGGCTCTATGGGGTCTCTATGGGACTCTATGGGGCTCTGTGGATCTCTATAGGTCTCTATGGGGGCTCTATGGGGGCTCTATAGGGCTCTATGGGGCTCTGTGGGTCTCTATGGGGTCTCTGTGGGGGTTCTATGGGGCTCTATAGGGCTCTATGGGGCTCTATGGGGTCTCTACGGGGTCTCTATGGGTTCTATAGGGCTCTATGGGATTCTATGGGGCTTTATGGGGTCCCTATGGGGCTCTATAGGGCTCTATGGGGCTCTATGGGGTCTCTACGGGGTCTCTGTGGGGTCTCTATGGGTTCTATGGGGCTCTATGGGGCTCTATAGGGCTCTATGGGGTCTCTGTGGGGTCTATGGGGGTCTGTGGGTTTCTATGGGGTCTCTATGGGGCTCCAAGGGGCTCTATGGGTCTCTATGGGTCTCTACGGGGTCTCTACGGGGTCTCTATGGGGTCTCTATGGGGGTCTATGGGGCTCTATGGGTCTCTATGGGTCTCTATGGGGCTCTATGGGGTCTCTGTGGGGTCTATGGGGCTCTAGGGGGCTCTATAGGGCTCTATAGGGTCTCTGTGGGTCTCTATGGGGCTCTAGGGGGTCTCTGTGGGGTCTCTATGGGGTCTCTGTGGGTCTCTATGGGGCTCTATAGGGCTCTATGAGGTCTCTATGGGGCTCCAAGGGGCTCTTTGGGGCTCTATGGGATTCTATGGGGCTTTATGGGGTCCCTATGGGGCTCTATAGGGCTCTATGGGGTCTCTATAGGGCTCTATGGGGTCTCTATGGGGCTCTATGGGGTCTCTATGGGACTCTATGGGGCTCTGTGGGTCTCTATAGGTCTCTATGGGGGCTCTATGGGGGCTCTATGGGGGCTCTATGGCATCGTGTGAGGTCTCTATGGAGCTCTATGGGGGCTCTATAGGGCTCTATGGGGCTCTGTGGGTCTCTATGGGGTCTCTATGGAGCAACAAGGGGCTCTATGGGGCTCTATAGGTCTCTATGGGGCTCTATGGGATTCTATGGGGCTTTATGGGGTCCCTATGGGGCTCTATAGGGCTCTATGGGGTCTCTATGGGGCTCTGTGGGATCTCTATGGGGTTCTATGGGGCTTTATGGGGTCCCTGTGGGGCTCTAGGGGGTCTCTGTGGGGTCTCTATGGGGTCATACAGGGCTCTATGGGACCCTATGGGACCCTATGGGTCTCTATGGGTCTCTATGGGGCTCTATTGGGCTCTATGGGGTCTCTGTGTCTCTATGGGTCTCTATGGGGGCTCTATGGGGCTCTGTGGGTCTCTATGGGGTCCCTGGGTCTCTATGGGGTTTCTATGGCGTCTCTATGGGGCTCTGTGGGTCTCTATGGGGTCTCTATGGGGCTCTATGGGGCTCTATGGTGTCTCTATGGGGCTCTATGGGTCTCTATGGTGTCTCTATGGGGCTCTATGGGGCTCTATGGGGTCTCTATGGGGCTCTATGGGGTCTCTATGGGGTCCCTGTGGGGCTCTGTGGGATCTCTATGGGGTCTCTAACGGATATCTATGGGGTCTCTATGGGGTCCCTGTGGGGCTCTGTGGGATCTCTATGGGGTCTGTAACGGATCTCTATGGGGCTCTACGGGGCTTTATGAGTCTCTATGGGTCTCTATGGGGTCTCTATGGGCTCTCTATGGGTCTCTATGGGGTCTCTATGGGTTCTCTTTGGGGTCTCTATGGGTCTCTATTGGGCCTCTGTGGGGACTCTATGGGGTCTCTATGGAGGCTCTATGGGGCTCTAGGGGGTCTCTGTGGGATCTCTGTGGGGTCTCTATGGGGCTCTATGGGTCTCTATGGGGCTCTGTGGGGTCTCTATGGGGCTCTATGGGGGGTCTATGAGGTCTCTATGGGGCTCCATGGAGTCTCTATGGGGCTCTATGGGGGGTCTATGAGGTCTCTATGGGGCTCCAAGGGTCTGTATGGGGCTCTATGGGGCTCTATGGGGTCTCTATGGGGCTCCAAGGGGCTCTATGGGGTTTCTATGGGGTTTCTATGGGGCTCTATGGGGTTCTATGGAGTCTCTATGGGGCTCCAAGGGGCTCTATGGGGTTTCTATGGGGTTTCTATGGGGCTCTGTGGGGCTCTATGGGGTCTCTATTGGGCTCTATGGGGCTCTAAGGGGTCTCTATGGGGCTCTATGGGGTCTCTATGGGACTCTATGGGGTCTCTATCAGTTCTCTACGGGGTCTCTATGGGTCTCTTTGGCGCTCTGTGGGGTCTCTATGGGTCTCTATGGGGCTCTGTGGGTCTCTATGGGGTGCTATGGGGCTCAATGGGGTCTCTATGGGTCTCTATGGGTCCCTATGGGGATCTATGGGGTCCCTGGCTCTCTATGGGGCTCTATGGGGTCTCTATGGGGCTTTATGGGGCCCTGTGGGTCTCTATGGGGCTCCAAGGGGCTCTATGGGGTTTCTATGGGGTCTCTATGGGGCTCTATGGGGCTCCAAGGGGCTCTATGGGGCTCTATGGGGTTTCTATGGGTCTCTATGGGTCTCTATGGGTCCCTATGGGTTCCTATAGGTCTCTATGGGTCTCTATGGGTCTCAGTGTGTCCCTATGGGTCGCTATGGGCCCCAATGTGTCCCTATGGGCCCCTATATGTCCCTATGGGTGTCGCTATGGGTCCCTATGGGTCCCAATGTGTCCCTATGGGTCTCACAGTGTCCCTCTATGTCCCAATGGGTGTCGCTATGGGTCGCTGTGGGTCTCACAGTGTCGCTGTGGGTCCCAATGGGTGTCGCTATGGGTCTCAATGTGTCCCTATGAGTCCCTATGGGTCTCTATGGGTCTCAATGTGTCCCTATGGGTCCCTATGGGTCCCTATAAGTCCTTATGGGTCTCTATGGGTCCCAATGGGTGTCGCTATGGGTCGCTGTGGGTCCCAATGGGTCTCTATGGGTCTCAGTGTGTCCCTATGGGTCCCTATAGGCCCAACGTGTCCCTATGGGTCTGACAGTGTCGCTGTGGGGGGGTATATCTATGAGGCTGGGGGGATATCTATGGGGCTGGGGGGTGGCTATGGGGCTGGGAGGTGTATCTATGGGGCTGGGGGGCCGCTATGGGGCTGGGGGGTGTATCTATGTGGCTGGGGGGCTGCTATGGGGCGGGGGTGTGTCTATGGGGCTGGGGGTGTATCTATAGTGCAGGGGGGCCGCTATGGGGCTGGCGGGTGTATCTATGGGGCTGGGGGGTGGCTATGGGGCTGGGAGGTGTATCTATGGGGCGGGGGGCCGCTATGGGGCTGGCGGCTGTATCTATGGGGCAGGGGGGCCGCTATGGGCCTGGGGGTGTATCTATGGGGCTGGGGGGTGTATCTATGGGGCTGGGGGTGTATCCATGGGGTAGGGGGGTGGCTATGGGGCTGGGGGTGTATCTATAGTGCAGAGGGGCTGCGATGGGGCTGGCGGGTGTATCTATGGGGCTGGGGGGTGGCTATGGGGCTGGGAGGTGTATCTATGGGGCGGGGGGCTGCTATGGGGCTGGGGGGTGTATCTATGGGGCTGGGGGGTGTATCTATGGGGCTGGGGGGTATATCTGTGGGGCTGGGGGGTGTATCTGTGGGGCTGGGGGTGTATCTATGGGGCTGGGGGGTATATCTATGGGGCTGGGGGTGTATCTATGGGGCTGGGGGGTTTCTATGGGGCTGGGGGTGTATCTATGGGGCTGGGGGGTATATCTATGGGGCTGGGGGTGTATCTATGGGGCTGGGGGTGTATCTATGGGGCTGGGGGGTTTCTATGGAGCTGGGGGTGTATCTATGGGGCTGGGGGTGTATCTATGGGGCTGGGGGGTTTCTATGGGGCTGGGGGTGTATCTATGGGGCTGGGGGGCCGCTATGGGGCTGGGGGGTATATCTATGGGGCTGGGGGTGTGTCTATGGGGCTGGGGGGCCGCTATGGGGCTGGGGGGCACATCTATGGGGCTGGGTGGTGGCTATGGGGCTGGGAGGCATATCTATGGGGCTGGGGGGCGTATCTATGGGGCTGAGGGGTGGCTATGGGGCTGGGGGGTTTCTATGGGGCTGGGGGGTGTATCTATGGGGCTGGGGGTGTATCTATGGGGGAGGGGCGGCTATGGGGCTGGGGAGGCGCAATGGGGGCAGGGGGATTTGGATGTGGGGCTGGAGGGTGTATCTGTGGGGCTGGGGGGCATCAATGGGGCTGGGGGGCTGCTATGGGGCAGGGAGGCGTATCTATGGTGCTGGGGGTGTATCTATGCGCTGGGGGGCCGCTATGGGGCTGGGGGCTGTATCTATGGGGCTGGGAGGCCGCTATGGGGCTGGGGGCTGTATCTATGGGGCTGGGAGGCCGCTATGGGGCTGGGGGCTGTATCTATGGGGCTGGGAGGCCGCTATGGGGCTCGGGGGCATATCTATATGGCTGGGGGTTTATCTATGGGGCTGGGGGGTGAATCTATGGGGCTGGGGGGTGTATCTGTGGGGCTAGGGGGGCCGCTATGGGGCTCGGGGGTGTATCTATGGGGCTGGGGTTGTCTATGGGGCTGGGGGGCCGCTATGGGGCTAGGGGTGTATCTATAGTGCAGGGGGGCCGCTATGGGGCTGGCGGGTATATCTATGGGGCTGGGGGGTGGCTATGGGGCTGGGGGGTGTATCTATGGGGCGGGGAGGCGCTATGGGGCTGGGGGTATATCTATGGGGCTGGGGGGGGTGTATCTATGGGGCTGGGGGTTGTATCTATGGGGCTGGGGGGCCGCTATGGGGCTGGGGGTGTATCTATGGGGCTGGGGGTGTTTCTATGGGGCTGGGGGGTGTATCAATGGGGCTGGGGGTGTATCTATGGGGCAGGGGGGCGGCTATGGGGCTGGGAGGTGTATCTATGGGGCGGGGGGCTGCTATGGGGCTGACGGGTGTATCTATGGGGCAGGGGGGCCGCTATGGGGCTGGGGGTGTATCTATGGGGCTGGGGGTGTTTCTATGGGGCTGGGGGGTGTATCAATGGGGCTGGGGGTGTATCTATGGGGCAGGGGGGCGGCTATGGGGCTGGGGGATGTATCTATGGGGCTGGGGCACCGCTATGGGGCTGGGGAGCCACTATGGGACAGGGGGACATATGTTTGGGTCTGGGAGTCATCTATGGGGTGGGGGGGATCTATGGGGCTGGGGAGCCACTATGGGGCTGGGGGGTGTATCTATGGGGCTGGGGGCCTCTATGGGCCTGAGGGACATATCTATGGGGCTGGGGGGTGTATCTATGGGGCTAGGGGGGCCGCTATGGGGCTCGGGGGTGTATCTATGGGGCTGGGGGGTGGCTATGGGGCTGGGGGACCACTATGGGGCAGGAGGTCATATGTTTGGGGCTGGGAGTCAACTGTGGGGTGGGGTGGGGATCTATGGAGCAGGGGGTGTATCTATGGGGCTGGGGGGTATATCTATGGGGCTGGGGGGCTGCTATGGGGCTGGTGGTGTGTCTATGGGGCTGGGGGGTGTATCTGTGGGGCTGGAAGGCATCTATGGGGCTGGGGGGTGTATCTATGGGGCTGGGGGTGTATCTATGGGGCAGGGGGTGTATCTATGGGGCAGGGGGTAATATCTATGGGTCTGGGGGCTTCTATGGGGTTGGGGGGTGAATCTATGGGGCTGGGGGTGTATCTATGGGGCAGGGGGCTATATCTATGGGGCTGGGGGGGTATCTATGGGGCAGGGGAGTGTAGCTATGGGGCTGGTTATGGATGTTGGGTAGGACCTTGCTGTGGGGCAGGGGATCATATCTATGGGGCAGGGACTCATATCTATAGGGCAGGGGTCAGATCTATGGGGCAGGGGTCGGATCTATGGGGCAGAGGTCATATCTATGGGGCAGGGGGGTCATATCTATGGGGCAGGGACTCGTATCTATGGGCAGGGATCGGATCTATGGGGCAGGGGGTGAATCTATGGGGCAGGGGGTGAATCTATGGGGCTGGGGGCATATCTATGGGGCTGGGGGCACATCTATAAGACAGTGATCATATCCATGGGGCAGGGATTGGTTCTATGGGCAGGGGTTGCATGTATGGGGCAGGGGGGCACCTGTATGGGGCAGGGGGGCCCATCTATGGGGCAGCGATCATATCTATGGGGCGGGGTCGCATCTACGGGGCAGGGATCAGATCTATGGGGCAGGGGTTGCAAGTATGGGGCAGGGGGGCTCATCTATGGGGCAGGGACTCATATCTATGGGGCGCGGGTCGGATCTATGGGGCAGGGACTCCCATCTATGGGACAGGGGTGGCATCTATGGGGCATTGGTCATATCTATGGGGCAGGGGTTGCATGTATGGGGCAGGGGTCACATCTATGGGGCAGGCAGGCACATCTATGCGGCAGGGATCGCATCTATGGGGCTGGGATCATATCTATCGGGCAGGGGTCGCATCTATGGGGCAGGGGTCACATCTATGGGGCAGGGAGGCACCTCTATCTATGGGGCTGGGATCATATCTATGGGGCTGGGGGGCACATCTATGGGGCAGGGACTCCCATCTATAGGGCAGGGGTTGCATCTATTGGGCTGGGGGGCATATCTATGGGGCTGGGGGGCACATCTATATGGCTGGGGGGCACATCTATGGGGCAGGGATCATATCTATGGGGTTGGGATTGCATCTATGGGGCAGGGGTCGCATCTATGGGGCAGGGATCGGATCTATGGGGCAGGGGTCGCATGTATGGGGCAGGGGGGCTCATCTATGGGGCAGCGACTCATATCTATGGGGCGGAGGTCGATCTATGGGGCAGGGGTCATATCTATGGGGCGGGGTCGCATCTATGGGGCAGGGACTCCCATCTATGGGGCAGGGGTCGCATCTATGGGCTCAGGGGCACATCTATGGGGCACAGATCATATCTATGGGTCAGGGGTTGCATGTATGGGGAAGGGGGGCAATCTATGGGGCAGGGAGGCACCTCTATCTATGGGGCTGGAGGGCACTTCTATGGGGCAGGGACTCCCATCTATGGGGCAGGGGTCGCATCTATGGTGCAGGGATTGGATCTATGGGGCAGGGTTTGCATGTATGGGGTAGGGGGGCACATCTATGGGGCAGGGATCATATCTATGGGGCACGTATCGGATCTATTGGCAGGGGAGCACATCTATGGGGCAGGAGTCACATCTATGGGGCAGGGAGGCACATCTATGGGGCAGGGGGGGGCCATCTATGGGGCAGCGATCATATCTATGGGGCAGGGTTCAGATCTATGGGGCAGCGACCATATCTATGGGGCAGGGTTCGGATCTATGGGGCAGGGGGGCACATCTATGGGGCAGGGGTAGCATCTATGGGGCAGGGATCATATCTATGGGGCAGGAGTCCCATCTATGGGGCAGGGGTGACATATATGGAGCAGTGGGGCACATCTATGGGGCAGGGATCATATCTATGGGGCAGGGGGCACATCTATGGGGCAGTGATCTGCTCTATGGGGCAGGGACTCCCATCTATGGGGAAGGGGTCGCATCTATTTGGCTCGGGGGTGCATCGATGGGACAGGGATCATATCTATGGGGCAGGGATCTGTTCTATGGGGCAGGGAGGCACATCTATGGGTCAGGTGGCCCCATCTATGGGGCAGTGATGTGCTCTATGAGGCAGGGATCAGATCTATGGGGCAGGGGGGCACATCTATGGGGCAGTGATGTGCTCTATGGGTCAGGGATCGGATCTATGGGGCAGGGAGGCCCATCTATGGGGCAGTGGGTCCCATCTATGGGGCAGGGGGGCACATCTATGGGTCAGGGGTTGCATCTATGGGCTCAGGGGCACATCTATGGGGCACAGATCATATCTGTGGGTCAGGGGTTGCATGTATGGGGCAGGGGGGCACATCTATGGGGCAGGGGTTGCATCTATGGGCTCAGGGGCACATCTATGGGGCACAGATCATATCTGTGGGTCAGGGGTTGCATGTATGGGGAAGGGGGGCACACCTATGGGGCAGGGGGGCACATCTATGGGGCTGGGATCATATCTATCAGGCAGGGGTTGCATCTATGGGGCAGGGGGGCACTTCTATGGGGCAGGGGGGCACTTCTATGGGGCAGGGACTCCCATCTATGGGGCAGGGGTCCCATCTATGGGGCAGGGGGGCACATCTATGGGGCAGGGGTTGCATGTATGGGGCAGGGGGGCACATCTATGGGGCACGGATCGAATCTATGGGGCAGGGGTTGCATCGACGGGGCACAGGGGCCCATCTATGGAGCGGAGTAAAGTGTGTGTAAACGTGGAATAAAGGGTGTGTAAAACCGGAGTAAAGGGTGAGTAAACCCATAGTAAAGGGGGAGTGAAACCCGGAGTAAAGTGAGAGTAAACCCAGAGTAAAGTGTGTGTAAACGTGGAATAAAGGGTGTGTAAAACCGGAGTGAAGGGTGAGTAAACCTGGAGTAAAGGGGGAGTGAAACCAGGAGTAAAGGCTGAGTAAAACCTGGAGTAAGGTGTGCCTAAACCCAGAGTAAAGGTTGAGTAAACCTGGAGTAAAGGGTGAGTAAAATCCGGAGTAAAGTGTGAGTAAACCCAGAGTAAAGGTTGAGTAAACGTGGAGTAAAGGGTGAGTAAAAGCTGAGTAAAGGTTGAAGAAACCCGGAGTAAAGTGTGAGTAAAACCCAGAGTAAAGGGTGAGTAAACCTGAAGTAAAGGCTGAGTAAATCCCGGAGTAAAGTGTGCCTAAACCCAGAGTAAAGGGTGAGTAAACCTGGAGTATAGGGTGAGTAAAACCCGGAGTACAGTGTGTGTAAACCTGGAATAAAGGGTGAGTAAAACCTGAGTAAAGGTTGAGTAAACCCGGAGTAAAGGCTGAGTAAAACCCAGAGTAAAGTGTGCCTAAGCCCAGAGTAAAGGCTGAGTAAACCTGGAGTATAGGGTGAGTAAACCCAGAGTAAAGGCTGAGTAAAACCCGGAGTAAGGTGTGCCTAAACCCAGAGTAAAGTGTGTGTAGAAGTGGAATAAAGGGTGTGTAAAACCGGAGTAAAGGGTGAGTAAACCTGGAGTAAAGGGTGAGTAAAACCTGGAGTAAGGTGTGCCTAAACCCAGAGTAAAGGTTGAGTAAACCTGGAGTAAAGGGTGAGTAAAATCCGGAGTAAAGGGTGAGTAAACCCGGAGTAAAGGCTGAGTAAAACCCGGAGTGAGGTGCATCCAAACCAAGAGTAAAGTGTGTGTAAACCTGGAATAAAGGGTGTGTAAAACCTGAGTAGAGGTTGAGCAAACCTGGAGTAAAGGCTGAGTAAAACCCAGAGTAAAGTGTGCCTAAACCCAGAGTAAAGGCTGAGTAAACCTGGAGTAAAGGCTGAGTAAAACCCGGAGTAAAGGGTGAGTAAAATCCGGAGTGAGATGTGAGTAAACCCAGTGTACAGTGTGTGTAAAGCTGGAATAAAGGGTGTGTAAAAGCTGAGTAAAGGGTGAGTAAACCTGCAGTAAAGGCTGAGTAAAACCCAGAGTAAAGTGTGCCTAAGCCCAGAGTAAAGGCTGAGTAAACCTGGAGTATAGGGTGAGTAAACCCGGAGTAAAGTCTGAGTAAAGCCCGGAGTAAAGTGTGAGTAAAACCCGGAGTAAGGTGTGTGTAAACATGGAATAAAGGGTGTGTAAAACCTGAGTGAAGGTTGAGTAAACCTGAAGTAAAGGCTGAGTAAAACCCGGAGTGAGGTGTGCCTAAACCCAGAGTAAAGGTTGAGTAAACCTGGAGTAAAGGGTGAGTAAAACCCGGAGTAAAGTGTGTTAAAACCTGGAATAGAGGGTGAGTAAAACCTGAGTAGAGGTTGAGCAAACTTGGAGTAAAGGCTGAGTAAAACCCAGAGTAAAGTGTGCCTAAGCCCAGAGTAAAGGCTGAGTAAACCTGGAGTAAAGGGTGAGTAAAACCCAGAGTAAAGTGTGAGTAAACCCGGAGTAAAGGGTGAGTAAAATCCAGAGTGAGGTGCGATTAAACCCAGAGTAAAGGTTGAGTAAGCCTGGAGTATAGGGTGAGTAAAACCCGGAGTAAAGGGTGTGTAAACCTGGAATAAAGTGTGTTAAAACCTGAGTGAAGGTGGAGTAAACCTGAAGTAAAGGCTGAGTAAAACCTGGAGTGAGGTGTGCCTAAACCCAGAGTAAAGGCTGAGTAAACCTGGAGTATAGGGTGGGTAAAACCCGGAGTAAAGTGTGTGTAAACCTGGAATAAAGGGTGAGTAAAACCTGAGTAGAGGTTGAGCAAACCCGGAGTAAAGGCTGAGTAAAACCCAGAGTAAAGTGTGCCTAAGCCCAGAGTAAAGGCTGAGTAAACCTGGAGTATAGGGTGAGTAAACCCAGAGTAAAGGCTGAGTGTAACCCGGAGTAAGGTGTGCCTAAACCCAGAGTAAAGGGTGTGTAGACGTGGAATAAAGGGTGTGTAAAACCGGAGTAAAGGGTGAGTAAACCTGGAGTAAAGGGGGAGTAAAACCCGGAGTAGAGATTGAGTAAACCCGGAGTAAAGGGTGAGTGAAATCCGGAGTAAGGTGTGAGTAAACCCAGAGTAAAGTGCGTGTAAACCTGGAATAAAGTGCGTGTAAAAGCTGAGTGAAGGTTGAGTAAACCTGGAGTAAAGTGTGAGTAAAACCCGGAGTAAAGGGTGACTAAACCTGGAGTATAGGGTGAGTAAAACCCGGAGTGAGGTGCGATTAAACCCAGAGTAAAGGGTGAGTAAACCCGGAGTAAAGGCTGAGTAAAACCCGGAGTGAGGTGCATCCAAACCAAGAGTAAAGTGTGTGTAAACCTGGAATAAAGGGTGTGTAAAAGCTGAGTAAAGGTTGAGTAAACCTGGAGTAAAGGGGGAGTAAAACCCGGAGTAAAGGGTGAGTAAAACCCGGAGTGAGGTGAGATTAAACCCAGAGTAAAGGGTGAGTAAACCTGGAGTAAAGCTTGAGTAAAACCCGGAGTAAAGTGTGTGTAAACCTGGAATAAAGGGTGTGTAAAACCTGAGTGAAGGTGGAGTAAACCTGGAGTAAAGGGTGAGTAAAACCTGGAGTAAAGTGTGAGTAAAATCCGGAGTGAGATGTGAGTAAACCCAGAGTACAGTGTGTGTAAACCTGGAATAAAGGGTGTGTAAAAGCTGAGTAGAGGTGGAGCAAACCTGGAGTAAAGGCTGAGTAAAACAAGAGAAAAAAGTGAGTAAAACCCGGAGGAAAGTGTGTGTAAAACCTGGAGTAAAGAGTGAGTAAAACCCAGAGTAAGCTGTGACTAAACCCAGAGTAAAGGTTGAGTAAACCTGGAGTAAAGGGTGAGTAAACCTGGAGTAAAGGGGGAGTAAAACACAGAGTAAAGTGTGTTAAAACCTGGAATAGAGGGTGAGTAAAACCTGAGTAGAGGTTGAGCAAACTTGGAGTAAAGGCTGAGTAAAACCCAGAGTAAGGTGTGCCTAAGCCCAGAGTAAAGGGTGAGTAAACCTGGAGTAAAGTGTGAGTAAAATCCGGAGCTGTGTGTAGAAACAACTTGGAGGGGAACACACTGAAGCCTTCCAGTACTGACAGAGAGCTTAGAAACAAGAGGGTAGAAACATCTCCCCTTTTTACATGGGTAGATAGGGATGGCACAAAAAGGATCTATTCCAAATTAAAAGAGGTGAGATTTAGATTAGAGAATGGGGGGATTTTTGCACTGAGATTGTGGTGAGGTCCTGGCACAGGCAGCCCAGAGAAGTGGTGGATGCCCCATCCCTGGAGGTGTTCAAATCCAGGCTGGATGGGGCCTCGGGCAGCCTGATGTAGTGCCTGGTTTAGTGGTTGGCAACCCTGCCTACAGCACCGGGTAGGAGCTAGATGACCTTTGAGATCCCTTCATTCAATACAAGCCATTCTATGCCTATATGGTTCTATGACCTCTGGCACCGCAGCACTACCCTTTGAGTGACATTTCACACAATCAGAGAATTGAAGAGGTTGGAAGGGACCACGAGAGATCACCAAGTCCACCCCCCCTGCTAAAGCAAGTACCCTACAATAGCTCTTCCTTTTGATTGTGGCCCTTCATCTGAATGCAGTACTCCATGTGGAGTCTCACAAGGGTGGAATAGGAGATGGGGAATCGCCTCCCTTGACCTACTGGCTACACTTCATTTCATGCAGCCCAGGATATGGTTGGTTTTCTGGGCTGTAAGTGCACACTGCTAATTTGTGTTGGGCTTTTCATCAACTAACACCCTCAATGTTTCTCCTCTGGACTGCTCTAAGTGCATTCTCCACTCTGCTTGCATTTGTGCTTCGGATTGCAATGAGCCATATGAATATCCTTGCACATGGATGGCCTTGTTGATCTTGATGAGGTTCTCACAGACCTACCTCTGTATCGTGTCAGGGTCCCTTTGGGTGGCATCCCTTCTCTTTATTGTGTTGACCACATCACAGAAATTGATGTCACCCACAAACTTGCTGAAGGTGCACTCAACAGTGCTGTCCAAGTCAGTGACAAATTGATTAAGTAGCACCAGTCCCACTTGCATACCTCTGAAAAATACTTTTGTCTCCACACAGCCGATGAGCTGTTGTCCACAACTCGGGCTGTGACCATCCATCCAATTCCACATACAGTGAGTGGTCCATCCATCAATTCATGCCTCATACTTCTCTCTGCAGAGAGAAGGGTCTCATGCAGGGCAGTATTAAATGTCTTCCACCAGTCCCGGTAGATGGAAAGTGTCGTCATCTCACAATCTATCCTCCAGGCAGTGTACAAACCCATCAGCTTCTCTTGGCCTGCCAGCACACCACACAGATGAAATCTCAACATAACCTTTCAAGTCACAAGCCTGATGTACACCTTTCAGGTAGACATGTCCAAGTTATGCGCCCATCATGTGCTAATGGGCAAGGGATGTGAAAACAAGGACCCAAGGCCTCTTCCTGTATGCAGGCAATCAGCTTCTCAAGCAGAAGGGATCTCTCAATCCACCTGCCCATCTGGTGCCTTCTGCCGGCTTACCAGAGACAGGGGAATGACCACGAGCTGCATTCCTAAAGGTACAGAGCTCAGCCCTGAATTCAAGGATGTTCTATTGGCTACTACAGAAGGAATGATTTCCAAGGCTCTTTGCCAGCCATGTTCCTGCCGCTGGTCTGTCACGTCCAGAGACAGAAATAACCTCTCCAACAGCATCTCAGCCACGCTGTTGTTACAAGGTGGTGAGTTCTGCTTGCACAAGTGACCTCACCTCAACATATTTATCCCCTCCTCATGGCCCATTGCTCAGCACTAGGGCAGCTCCGGGGGGCCCTGCTGGCTGCCGCTTCCTGCTCCGCTCCGAGGAGCTGCGCACTGTGCGCTGAGGCCACGTGGGCAGTGATTGGAGCGTGGTGGCGAAGCGGCCGGGGCTGGGGCCTGGGACTCGGGACTGCGGACTTCCCTCACCATACAGAAGTTTTCTTCTTCCAGGGTCCCGTTTCAGGACTGGCAGAGAGGTGATCTTTTTGGTTAGACGGGAAGGAGCCTGGACCAGGTGCTCTCAAGGAACACTGATGAGCGCCAAACTGAGGGACAGAACTGACCTGCAGAAGTCAAACTCCTTAACTGCAGAGTAGTTATAACACAGCTATGTTTAATCAGCGCTGCACACACACTGGATGCAGAAGGGATATTGGCACCTAACCTGCATACCATAGGGCAAGAATGCCGCATACTTAAAGAGCAAGCTGTGAACATATGCATTAGATGTCCAAGAAAAGGCTGGTTTATTACGTTGAGTCCCCAGAATGACTGACATTCCACCGTCCCTCCCCCCTAAATACGTGTCTCTCGATGGTCTTTTCAATGAAGGTCATCATGTTATTTTCTTGGGCTTGGGTCAGCATGGAGGACTCTTGGCTGGCTCTGGTTGGTTGTCTCATTGGCCACAACTCCATTCACCAATGTGCTGCTGCTTTGTTAATTTGTATTTTTACTCTCTGAGCCTGCTACCTTGCATTCCAAAGATAGGATAGCTGATGATGTGATTTGGAAAAAATGGGAGGCGCGCTGTCTGCACTAACTGTCTAGGTCTGCAGAAAAGCATCTGTTATCAGCTGCGAGAACCTGGCTTAGTGAGCTCAAGTAAACCTGAAGTAAAGGATGAGTAAATGCTGTAGAAACGTGTGATTAAACCCAGAGAAAAGTGTGAATAAACTCAGAGTAAAGTGTGAGTACACCTGGTGTAGTGTGTGACTAAATCCAGAGTAAAGTGTATGTAGACCCAAAGTAAAGTGTGAGTAAAACCCAGAGTAAGGTGTGACTACACCCTTAGAAGAATATGAGTAAAGCCTGGTAAAGTGTGCATAAACCCAAAGCAAGGCGAGAGTAAACTCAGACTAAAGTGTGAGTAAAACCCAGAGAAAGGTATGAGTACACCCGGTGTAGAGTATGAGTAAATGTGGTAAAGTGTGTGTAAACCAGGAGTAAACTGTGGGGAGACTTGCAGTTTAGCATGGGAAGACATGGAATTAAGAGTGATAAATCCTGGACTGAAGGGTGTGTATACATGGACAAAAGTGTGGTGTAAAGTGTGAGTAAACCCTGAGCAAAGAGAGAGTAAACCCGGAGTAAAATGTGAGTAAAACATTGGTACAGTGATAGAAAAACCCAGAGTGAAGTGCGAGTAAAAACCGAGAGAAACTCTGAGTAAGCTTGAAGTAAAGAGTGAATAAACCTGGAGTAAACAGTGAGTAAAACATTGGTACAGTGTGAGAAAAACCCAGAGTGAAGTGTGAGTAGAAACCGAGAGAAAACTGTGAGTAAGCTTGAAGTAAAGAGTGAATAAACCTGGAGTAAACAGTGAGTAAAAGCCAGAGAAAAGTGTGAATAATACCAATGCAACATGTGAGTAAAACCTAAGTAGAGAGTGTGTAAAACCAGGAGAAAAGTAAGAGTAAACCCAGAGTAATCTGTGACAAAACCCACAGTAATCTCTGAGTAAACTGAAAGAAAAGTGTGAGTAAACTAGAAGTGTTAGTAAAGATGGAGTAAAGTGTTAATAAATATGGAGTAAAGTGTGTGCAAAATACACAGTAAAGTGTGAGTACGCCCTAAGTAGAGTAGTGACTGAACCAAAAGTGTGTGCAAACCCAGAATAGAGTGTTAGTAAAACCAGGAGAAACATAAGAGTAAACCTAGAGTAATGTGTGAGTAAAACATGAGTAAAGTGTGAGTAAAACCCAGAGAAAATGCTGAGTAATGTGTGGGCACACACAGAGTAAATTGTGAATAAAAATGGAGTCAAGTGTGAGTGAACCGGGAGTCGAGGGAGAGTAAAATCCTGAGTAAGTTGTAGGAGCACACGGAGTAAAATGTGAGTGCACCCAGAGAAAAGTAAGAGTAAACTCAGAGTAAAGAGTGAGGAAACCAAAAATAATGCTTGAGTAAAAACCAACATGAAGTTTGGGTAAACCTGGAGTAAAGTGTGAGTAAAGCTGGAGTAGAGGGAGAGTAAAACACTAAGTAAAAAGTGAGTAGAACTACAGTAAAGTGTGGGTAAACACTCCACAAAGTATAAGTAAACAAGAAGTAATATGTGAGAAAACACAGAGTAAAGTGTGAGTAAACATAAAGTAAACTGTGAGTAAACCTTGTATAATGTGTGAGTAAACCGTCAGTGAAGTGTGAGTAAAACCCGGAGTAAGGTGTGAGTACAGCTGGACTAGAGTGTGACTACACCCAGCACAGAGTGTGAGTAAATTCACAGTAAAGCAGGCCTAAAGTGTGAGTAAACCCAGAGTAAAGTGTGAGTAAAACCTGAAAGAAGTTGTGAGTACACCTGGAACAGAGTGTGGGTACACCCGGTGAGCAGTGTGTGTAATACCTGGAAAAAGCTAAGAAGAAAGCTTGAGTAATGCATGAATGAACCCAAAGTTTGAGTTAAACCCAGAGAAAGAGTGAGAAAAATGAGGAGAAAAGTGTGACTAATCACGGATGTGTGAGTTAACTTGGAGTAAAGTGTGAGTAATTCTGCAGTAAAGTGCGAGTAAAACATGAAGCAAGGTGAGAGTACACCTGGAGTACGGAGTGAGTAAAACCAAGAGAAAAGTAAGAGTAAACACGGAGTAAACTGTGAATAAACTTGAATTAAAGTCTGAGTAAACCTGGAATAAAGTGTGAGTACATCCTGAAGTAAGGTGTGAATAAACCCAGTGTAAAGTGTCAGTAAACGTGAAGTAAAGGGTGAGTAAAACACTGTGAGAGGTAGACTGTGTTTTTTTGCTGTGGAAATTTCCAGTCACAAAGAAAGCTGCTCTACAGAGTAAGGTTGAGACTGGGGTGTTCCGACCTGGGTAGATTTGGCACAGCCAAATCTAGGTAAGGTAATTTAAATAGGTCAGGGGAGAGTCCGGTACAGGACAGAATGAATGTGCAGATTGTTGATAATATTGGCCTCCTATTGCCGTAAAAAGTACAGAACACACCTAAAAACAAAGGGTTGGTAACAGACACTGTATGGAAATGTCAGGTAGCACCAGCATAGGAAGGTTGAGAGCCTGAGACGCTCAACCAATGAGTGCCAGGAGAGGCTTTACCTGCGTCACACCCAGGGTATACAATGGGATGGATTTCACTGACTGGTTGTGCAATTTCTCCCTTGTCAGTAGGGGGTGTGCGCCCATTACTGCACTAATGAATAAACTTCTCTTCACAGAGATCTTGGCCTAAAGATCAACATTAGAAACTGTGGATTTTGAGCGTGTTTCTCACATAGATGTACAGGTGTGCCATCCCGGGCTGAGAGTGAGTTAGCCATAAACAAGTCCATCAAAAACAAGTTTGCAGTCAGAACTTCTTCCAGCACAATCAGAATGATTTGGACAGAGCAAGGCCATCTTGTTTTTCATAAAAATCTCCTCCCCCAAGTCTCCAGCCTTCATTCTGTTGACATGGCAATGCTCTTCCAAGCATTTGAGCCAATTCCAGGCACACCTCAGGCAAAGTGTTTCTGCTTGGTCTGCTACGTAACACAGGACCTGACAGCGATACAACTGCAAGGAGAAAGGAGAACAGTGTGGTGCTGCAAAGAGAGCAGCACTGAAAAGACCCCGTCCTGCTGCTGCCCATGGCCGTGGCTCCAGGGAAGCAGCAGCAGCACAACTGAAAGGCAGCAGAGAGGGAGCGGCCACGGGGCGGTGAGGGGCAGCCCCACAGACAGCAGGGCTGCAGCTCCGTGTGGCAGTTGGGCTCTTGGTTCCTGCACCCCTCCTGTGTGCAGGGCTGCTCTCTGGGATCCAGAGGAGGTGGGAGCTGAGATCAATGATATTCTGATGATTTCTTTATCTGGGTTACTTTTGTCCATTAGGATTGCAGGACAGAAGACAAAGGTAGAAAATAAAGAAGAAATGTGATGAACAGTATTGCTTTATTGGAATTAAAATTACCAGAGGAACAACAAAGCAGGAGTGAGGGCAAAAGAGATAAAATAAAGGCAGTCTGAGCTTTTCCATTTTAGTGGTGCCAAAGCAATGTTTCTCCAAACAGTGTCCTGAGAGCTTGCTTGATCTCCTGGTTCCTCATGCTGTAGATGACGGGGTTCATGACTGGAGGTACCACTGTGTATAACACTGCCACCACCAGGTCCAGGGATGGGGAGGAAAGTGATGGGGGCTTCAGGTAGGCAAATGTGGAACTGCTGACAAAGAGAGAGAGCACAGCCAGGTGAGGGACGCACGTGGAGAAGGCTTTGTGCCGTCCCTGCTCAGAGGGCATCCTCAGCACGGCCCTGAAGATCTGCACATAGGAGAAAAGAATGAAAGCAAAGCACCCAGATACTAAAGTTATACTAAATACAAGAAGTGAAATTTCCTTGAAGTAGGACTGTGAGCAGGAGAGCTTGAGGATCTGGGGGATTTCACAGAAGAACTGATCCACAGCATTGCCTTGGCAGAGAGGCAGTGAAAATGTACTGGCAGTGTGCAGCAGGGAATTAAGGACCCCAGCGCCCCATGCAGCTGCTGCCATGGTGGCACAAGCTCTGCTGCCCAGCAGGGTCCCGTAGTGCAGGGGCTTGCAGATGGCGGCGTAGCGGTCATAGGACATGATGGTGAGAAGGTAATATTCTGTTGAAAACAAAAACAAAAAGAAAAAGACCTGTGCGGCACATCCTGCGTAGGAGATGGCCCTGGTGTGCCAGAGGGCATTGGCCATGGCTTTGGGGAGAGTGGTGGAGATGCAGCCCAGGTCGAGGAGGGCGAGGTTGAGGAGGAAGAAGTACATGGGGGTGTGCAGGCGGTGGTCGCAGGCTACGGCTGTGCTGATGAGGCCGTTGCCCAGGAGGGCAGCCAGGTAGATGCCCAGCAAGAGCCAGAAGTGCAGGAGCTGCAGCTGCCGCGTGTCTGCCAACGCCAGGAGGAGGAACTCGCTGATGGAGCTGCTGTTGGGCATCTGGTACTTCTGGGCACCAGGACCTGTGGGCACAAGAACCTGTCCAAGAAGTAGGAAAGTTAGTGACAAGGCATTCCACATGGGAAATGTTCATTGTCATCAGTGATGTGAGCTACATTTCCTGTGGTTTATTTTGCCATGAGCACCTCCACCCTTTTTCTCTCACGAATGCAGCCTTGTCCCTGTGTGTACATGGGAACGTGGTGGTGCTGTGGTGATGTTCTGTCCAGAATTTGTCAGATGAAATCACTGCTAATGCAGAAGTGTTTGTCAGCATCTGCATTGCCAGTGCCGGAAATATATGGGTTGAAAAGAAAAGTTTTAATGATGGTTTTTTCCTGCAGTCTGGTCCCACTCACCACAGCCAAGGAGTGTTCAAATGAAGTCAGAAATCCTGAGCTGTAGTGCAGCACTGCTGCTTAGTGCAGGGTAAGGGGAGCTGGTTGGGCTTGTTTCCACACACTCTGAACTTGCAACTGTAGGAGACGAAGGGAGAATGCCCTCCCATGTTACCTTGAAAAGAATGCAGACCCTGCTGAGAGCAGAGGAAACCACTGCCCATCACGGAATGCCCACCCTTTCTCAGGGTCCTGAGCAAGGTCTCATCACCACACATCTGGCAAACGACACCTACAATTCATTTCACCAACCCCAGAGCATTTCCCTGCGTATAGCATCTCTCCCCTTCGTCCCTGCACATTGATCTCGAGCCTGTGAGAAAAACTTACATACTGGAGGTCAGCTCACAGCTCTGAAGGACACTTGAAGGAGATGTGACCCAGTGGTGGCGTCTCATTAAGGGAAAGCCAACTCCTTCCCAGTCTCACAGACTGCACTGCCCACAGCCCCAGGCAGTCACTCTCAGCCCCTGTGCACTGCAGAGGGCGATGGAGACGTGCCTGGGGAGATGATGCTCTGCTCTGCTGGAGCTCTGGCTGCACAGGAGGTGGTTCGTGCATTGAACTCCATGGCCATGAGGGCAGAGGCATTTCTGGGTGGGAGCTTGCTCAGAGGAAGGTGTCTGCACTGAAGGGAGTAGTGTGGATTTTTCAGGTGAATTCTCCCTGTTCTTTCTTTCCTCTCATTCCCTGATCATAACTCTGTTGCCAGCAGATTTTCCTTGCTGGAGAGGTTTCCCTGTTCCATGTCTTGTACACGTCTGTGCTTACAGACAACAGCCCAGAATGTGTGCATTCCTATTTGCTGTTCAGAACCCATCCTGTTTGCAGAGCATTCTCTGGGTGCATGTTCATGTTTGCAGGTATAAAAGGGAACATAAGGGAACCCCAGTGAGTCCAACAATGTAAATATCTGCTTACAGTGAGAGACTGAATGCACTTGAAGATTCTCACTAGATGTAGTCCAACACAGTTAAACTTTTTCTCTATCACCGTCTACATCTTTACCCTCTGTTTGAAGCAGGAAGCAGAACACATGGCAGAAAATCCCTCCTTTGGCCTTCATAGTGGAAGGTCACCTGTGGTGCAGGGCACTTCTCCCCGCAGCGCCCTGGGCAGCTCCCCGGGCAGGCTGAGTGCTGAGCCTGGCAGGCGGCAGAGTCCCTGCCCCGGCACACAGCCCCTGGGGCACAGCAGGGACCCTGCTCTGCACCACAGCCCTGGGCACCCGGCTGCACCCCCGGCTGCACAGCCTGCAGCCGTCCTGGGACATGCAGCCCTCAGGGCTGTGCTCTGATGCTGCAGCATGGAAACACTCATCTGAAGGAGGTATTCCTCCACAAAAAGCAAACACGGTGTGTCTTCAGCCTTATCTCCTCAGGGTTGTTTTCAAATTCAGTGATCCCTCAGGAAATGTGGCTGCATTGCCTGTAGCCAGAGACTTACCTTGTCCAGAGCTGTGAGCAATCTTCCTCCAGTGAGCTCACAGCCTGCTCACACTCTTTTCTCTTCTATCCTCATGCCATCAGCAGAATGCACACCCAGCACTGTTGTGCTGTGCAGAAGAGCTGCTCCTGGACACAGCTGTCTCTCTGCAGCGCTGCCCACTTGTAGGAGCTCCCCGTGTCCCAGGAGCCCGGCCCAGCTCAGCAGCAGAGGATGTCATTTTTTCCTCACCACTCATCTCCTCTGAGATGTCCCTGGGTCTCCATGGCCAACAGCTCCTGAAAGACAACAGCATCATGACTGTACTTGGAAATCTGCTGCATTAACCACCAAATGTCCAGAAGACAATTCCAGACATATGGTTAGTCCTACTGGAGAGTGTTTGCTGTAACAAAAAGGGCACACAGAGAAGGACAGGGAGGGGTGGACTTCCCCTGTGCAGGGCACTGATTCATCTGAAGCAGTACAGGCATCTCATTCCTCGATGGAAACCCTGCGGCTGAAATGGGATTCAGCTCCCCACGGACCCACAGGAGCTGGGATTCCTCTGGTTCAGATCAGGAGTGCACAAGAAGTTGCCTGCACGTGATCTCCTGCTCTGAATCCTTGGTCCTTCAGCAGGGAGACAGTTGCTCACACACACAGAGTGGATGATGACCAAGGTGCGTGGGGTGCTCCTGGATGTGTGTTGGTGCTTGTAAAGTATGTGGGAATTCCCTCAGGTAGACAGCTCCTTCCTGAGCATCAGCTGACAGCCAGAGAGGGGATAGAGGTATTCTTGCCCTCCTAAATAACAACAGACCCCTGCATTTGGGGTGCTCAAGTGTGCATTTTCCACTTGTCTCCATAGAGTATGCAGAGTTATGAACCTGACTAAATGGATGAGATCACAAAAGAAGTGCCTGCTATTTCTTTGTTCTCCATCTGCTGCATATGCTGGAGCACTAGGCACTGCAAAGCTAACACACATCTTTATTTTTCAACAGACAAGAACTTACTATTCTAGGGACTCTCATCAGAATGACATCAGAAGCAGCCTAGTGTCATGCCAGATCCGTTGGCTGCCTAGCACACTCACGTGCATCTGCAAATGCAGCACAGGGCCTTCAGGAAAGCCATGCCCTAGGAGTTTCCATGCTGCTTGGACAAGTCTGAGCCTCACAGTGTGTCTAATGCCTGTGTGCCAGCTTGTGAACACAAATAAAATAGATCCAGCCAGGCTAACTCCAATGATGCTTTCAAATCAGAATGTTTTCTTATGTATCTTTACACTAATGAGAACACCAGCACATGATGAGCTAGAAATGTCTGTACATCTGCAGGCCTGAGGTCTTGTTTGGACCACAGGGACACATGGCTTCCACAACTGGACTGCAACACAAGGGGATACAGAGTCTTTACGATGGATAGGCAAGGAGACAAGGAAAGGAAAACTGCCCTCTGTGAAAGTGCACTGAGCTCTGCCTGGGGATGGCAGAGCAGCCAGGTCAGAGTGAATGGAAATGGCCAACAGAGGAGACCAACAGTGCCCGTTCCTGGCTTCCTGATCAGGAAGAGCACGTGGAAGATGTTCTCCACAGACAGATGGGAACGGTAGACCTGGTCAGCTGGCAGCAATGCAGAGACTTTGTCCAGTGTACCTGTTGAGATGAGTTTAGGAAAGTTAGAGGTCAACTGCAATTGAATGTGCCCAGGCATATCACAGACAAGAAGGGCTTGTTGAAATATGTAATCTACAAAAGTAAGGCTGGGGAGAATGTGGGCCCAGAGTAGAATGGAGCAGGGAACCTGGTGAGACAGGACATGGAAAAGACTCTGATACTCCTTTCCTTCCTGCCCTTGCTGTTAATTAGTTGAACTGGGCTTCTTGGAATCCTAGGTGCCAGAGACAGGTGGGAAATGTCGGTTCAATGCACATGTGCCCTGAGTAAAAGAGGAGGTGATCAGGGAATACCTAAAAAAAAGGGATTTCAACTTGGAAGAAAGTGACAGGAATCACAGAATCCTTGAATGAGTTGGGTTGGAAGGACCTTAAAGAGCATCTAATTCCAACTCCCTTGCTGTGGGCAGGGCTGTCACACAGTAGATGTGGATGCCTGCGACACGTGACATCTTGAACATCTCCAGCGATGGGGCAGCCACAACTTCTCTGGGCTACCTGTTCCACACCTGTCCTGCGCCTCACATCATGATCTACAAAATGTCAGGAATGCCTTCCCAACATCAAATGTAAATCTCTCTTTTAGTTTATTACCATTCATGCTGTACCTAGTATTCAGAAATGATGTAAAGAGTTACTCTCCTCCTTTTTTATATGAAGAAACCATGTCTGGAAGGTGGAGGGAAGGCACTATCCAGAGTGGTGCCTCCAACACAAAAAAAAATGTCAGCAACTTGGAGGGGATTTTGGAAGGTTCCCACAAGCTGACTGGGTTTGGAGCACATCCTCTGTTAGGAGAGACAAACAGAGGCTTTCTTTCTGAAGCTGTAAGTCTGGAAGTTGTTTATGTCAATAAAATTGAAACAGAATTGACGAAAAACATAGAAATCAATGAAAATGTGTTGACACACTTCTCAACATTAAATATTCTCATGTTCCTCTTTCCATTTAAGTTGAAAAAACTGCTCTTTGAGGGATGTGGTTTTTTTTTTTTGTTTTTTTTTTATTCTTCTTGAGAAAGGGCAATGTTTTCCAGAACTGTGTTTTCAGGACACAGATGCCTTCAGGTACACAGACACAGACAGCGGTGCCAGTGCCAATGCCCTGTGACTAATGCCCAGCGTCCACCGCTGCTCTACCCTGCTGGGTATTTCATGTCCCTCATCCTCTAGGGGTCTCCAGCTCTCCTTAATACATGACCATGCTGAAGGGCATGTTTTCAGCAGGCCATCTGGACATACGCTCTTCCCACTGCTCTCCACATTTCCCCATCCCTTGCTCTTTCTTCACTCAAATGCTTCCCAACTGTCTGGCATTATCTCTGACCTTCAGAGAGATTACTGGAACCTGCTCCATCTCTCCATAGTCTGATAGACTCTCTTATCAACTACTTTACTTTGATTATATCTATCCCTTCCTCTCTCTGTCTAACTCATTTCTTGTACAAGTATTCCCTGTGAAAGAAAAACCTCGTTAGATGCAGCTTGGACAAGGCATGCAGATGATCAATGTGTTTTACTGTTCATTCATTTGCATCACATTTCCTTCTGTTTGTTGGCAAAAAAAGAGAACTCTTTCATTGCCCACGTGCAGCTGGTTCTTGGAGGAAAGCCAGTGGGGGTTGGTGCAAAGGAGGTTTAACAGTGAGCGGGTGACTCCAGAGGAGAAGAGTGATGTGAGGAAAAGCACTGCCAGTCCCATGAGGCCGATGGGAGTAGAAATGGGGTGGGGAAGTTGAGGAGGACGTTTGTCCACAACAGTGACAGAGCAAAGCTCGTTAGGGGACATCCTGTATCAGTATCAACTGCCAAGTGCTGCTTTAACTTCTTGTTTAAACACAACTATAAATTAGTAAATAAATAAATACAGAGAATTTTTAAATGTCCATTGGACTCTTCCTCCTTAAGGTTTCTCCACATAACTTCTCATTTTGTTGTGCAAGTTCTGAACACCTGAAGAAGATGACAGGAAGGCACAAGGCACAGGAGGGCTCTTTAGGTTGCAATAAGCCCTATGGGGACATTTGCTGCTGAGTCCATCAACCTTCAGTGCAGAGAGAAGATGGCATGAAGGGCTGAAGAAGACCAAGTCAGAAGGAACAGAGAAGTTTCTTGGAGTATTAATGGGCCCCACTGAGGGCCACTAACAAGCAAGCTTCCCCAGGGACTTGTTAGAGCAAATAATTGGAAGCCATGGTTACAGGCAAGCAAAGGCACTGGGATGGTGGCTGTGATGCTGAGAAAAGCCTCCTTTGTGTTATGAAGCAGAAAGGCCAAGCCCTGATCAGGGCTGACCCTTGGCAGGGAGATCCTGTCCCTCATGCTGGCTCAGGGCCCTTCCTGGGGCATCCTGAGATGGGTGTTGGTGTGAGGTCAAATGAAAGACAAGTGGACAGCAGCTCCCAGGCTCTGCATGGGGCGCAAGGATGCCATGAGGCCCAAGTCCCATGTGGGCAGTGTATCTCATCCCAGGCTGTGGGATGTGAGAAGGGCCCAGTCTGAACAAATAGTCAGTGACAATAAAACTTGGAACTTCAGATCTCTGAGGCCTAGCTGGACACTCCATTTCTTCACTGGGAGTGTTTGGTTCTGGGGATGCCATGTTTGATGCTCACCCACATGCAGAGCTCCTGACTGACTGCAACACCTCTGCGCTCGTATCAGCTGTGATATAATGCAGTGGTGCTGAACTCACTGAGATTTTCTCCCCTTAATTCACAGCGCTGTGACTCTGACAACACTGTAATCCTGACCACTGCCACAACTCAGTAATTCTGACATCACTGCTCACTACACCACCGAGACAACACAGTGACTCAGGTGTCAGTAAGCTCCTATCCACTGCGACAGCATAGTGACTCCAACATCATCATGCTTGTACCCACTATCATAGAATCCTAGAATATCCTGTGCTGGAAAGGACACACAAGGATTATCAAGTCCAACTTCTGCCTCCACGCAACCACCCAAATAGCTGACCATATCAGTGAGAGTGTTGTCTGAATGCTTCTTGAACTCCTGCAATCTTGGTGCTGTAACTCCTTTCCTTGGGGTCCTCGTCCAGTGATCTGCTTTGGGCACACTCCCATAGTTTTATGTCCTTTATGTTCTGTGATGCCTAGAAGTGCACCCAGTGCTCCAGGTGAGGCTGCGGCAGTGCAGAGCAGAGAGGGACAATGACCTTCGCTCAACCAGGACCCCCACATCCCTGATAGCAAGACAGTGTCCCATCCCCAGTCAGTGTGTGTGTCCAGGGTTGACCCTACCCAGATGCGGAATCAGTCCCTTGTTCTTGTTATACTTCATGTGGTTGCTGCATGCCCAGTTCTCTAACTTGTCCACATCTCTCTGCAAGCACTCTCCACCCTCAGTGGAGGCAACAGCACCTCCCAATTTGGTATCATCAGCAAACTTCCTCAGAACATCCTCTGGTCCTACATGCAAGTCACTGATGAAAACTTTAAGGAGAAGTGGCCCTAAATGGAGCCCTGGGGAACCCTGCTAGTGACCGTCCCCCTGCCTGATGGAACACGTTTACTGTAATCCTTTGGGCCCGTCTCATTGGCCAAATGCTCACCCATTACATTACGTTTATGTGTAGTGGTTTTGCAGGAAATCTTATCCTGAAGGATACTGTGAGGAACAATATTCAAAGTTCTACTGAAATCCTAATAGTTAACATCAGTTGGCTTCCTTTTGTCAATTACATGGGTGACTCCTTACTGAAAGGACATTAAGTTAAATAGGACCTTCCCTTCATGAACTCATGTTGGCTGTGACCAATGACAGAATTGACCTTCAGGTGTTTTTCAGTGATTCCCAGCATCATTTTCTCCATAATTTTACCAAGAACTGGAGTGGGAATGACACATCCGTAACTGCTGATTCCATCTTTCTTCCTCTTCTTTCATACTGGAACAACGTCTGCGAGATTCCTCTGAAATGGGAACTGGCATGACCCTAGGCTTCTTCTGATGCCATTCAAATGAGAGCCCAGAGCAAAGTAAGGTATCGTCAGTGAAAGAATGTATACATGCTGAAGTTTTGGTAATGTATTTGGTAATGCCTTGAACTCCAGAGTATGCCACAGATGGAGCAGAGAGGAAGATCTGACTCTTCTTTTATGAGCTCATCCATTTGGTCAGCAGAATAACACAACATGCTCCATGGGGACAAATACAAAAGGCACACAAGGTGCCCTAAGCACAGGGCTGTGGTGGCATTTAGGATGGCCGAGAATACCTCCCTTCTGGCCCTCAGCTGATGCTCAGGAAGGAGGTGTCTATCTCAGAGATTTTCCACCACACTTTACAAGCACCAGCACACAACTAGGGTCACCCCAGGCACCTCGGGCACTCCTGAGTGTGTCTGTGTGAGCAATGCAGTTCCTGTAGAATAATGACCAAGCATTCAGATGAGGGGCTCACACACAGACACCTCACTGTACACATCTGAACTCAACAAAGAGGACTCCCAGCTCCCATGCTCACCTCTGGGGAAATGATCCCATTTCAGCCCCAGGGTTTCCATCAGCTGATGAGATGCCGAACCCTAGGGCTAGGATGAGATGGTGTGACAGTAATAAGACAAATGGAAATGGCTTTAAAGTACAGAGGGGAGATTTAGTTTAGCTTTTAGGAACAAATTTTCTACTCAAAGGAAGCGGAACAGGTTTCCCAAAGTCATTTTGTGTGCCGCATCCTTGGAGGCATTCAAGGTCAGGATGGATGGGATCCTGGGCAGCCTGATCTGTGGTAGGCAGCCCTGCCTATGGTTGGGGGCTTGGAACTAGGTCCTATTTAAAGTCCCCTCCAGCCGAAACCACTGTATGATTCTGTAATCTTATACCTGCACTGCCTCAGCTCTACCACTGCCCAGAACAGGGGAACCCATCCCACCCCATCCTTGTCTGTCTGTCTGTCTGTCTTGCTTCCTATGCATCATGAGCAGAGGTTTCCACATTTGGCATTTGTTTCTCTCGTGGTCAAACTTCATTTAGTAGGAACATCCATGCCTCTGAAATCTAGGGGAAATGCTTGTTAATGGAGCTGACTTGGAAGGATGTTCTGCAGTGATGACCCTGCTGCCTTGCAGGAGCTGTCAGCTCAGGAGGGCCATAAATATCTCCAGGGAGAGCAGTGGGGAGAAGGATATCACCTCCTCTGATGCTCAGCTGGGCCGGTCACCTGGGACACAGAGTGCTCATACAAGTTGGCAGAGCTGAAGGGAGACAGTTGTGCCCAGGAGCAGCGCTGCTGCACAGCACAGCAGGGCTGGGGACATGATCTGCAGGTGATGGGATGAAGAGAAGGGTGAGAATTTACAGGCTGTGTGGAGAGTGAGCAAGCTGTGAGCTCACTGCAGGAGAACTACTCATTGACTTTGACAAGGTAAGTTGCTCGCTGCAGCCAATGAATCTGATTTTACTAGAGAGATCACTAAATTTGGGACAACAAAGAGCAGATCAGGCTTCAGACACTCGGTGCTCTTTTTTGTGGAAAAAGACCTGCTCAAGATGAGGGCTTCCATGATGCAGCATCAGAGCACAGACCTGAGGGCTGTGTGTCCCAGGACGGCTGCAGGCTGTGCCATTTGGGTGCAGCCGGGTGCCCAGGGCTGTGGTGCAGAGCAGGGTCCCTGCTGTGCCCCAGGGGCTGTGTGCCGGGGCAGGGACTCTGCCGCCTGCCAGGCTCAGCACTCAGCCTGCCCGGGGAGCTGCCCAGGGCGCTGCGGGGAGATGTGTGGGGGGAAGGAGCCCCCGGCAGGGCAGGGCAGGGGCCTTCTGCTGCCACAGCTGCTGCCTGGGGCAGGGGGATCACAGCTACACTGCACCCCAGAGTGTTTCCAAGAGCACTTTGCAAGAGGAGAGACAAGGCAGGGTTTTTTGTTTCCTGTTCTTAGGGAGGGGAAAGACTTGGAGGCAGAAATCTGAAGGGAGATGTGAAATATGAAAACATCTCTGAGAATCCTGTATTGTACCTCTCCCTGTCTGCTCTTATATGAGCAAACTCCTCATGTGCTTTCAGCCTCTCCTTTCCCAAAGGACAGCACAAGATGAGATAATCATCCTTTTTTTTTTTTTTTTTTTTTTTTTTTTTTTTCTGCAGACATGAGCATGGAATTACCCTGCAAACAGGCAACTTCCCCTAAGAGAAATTTAAGTGCACAGAAATAGGGATGGGCGCCCTGAGTGCAGACAGGGTAAAGACATGAGACATGGAAACGGCTCCTAAGAGGAAATGATCCAGGAGGCTGGGATATGATTAGAAAATGAGAGGAAGGCTAAAGCTCCTTCAGCTTCTACTTCTTATAGAATCATGAACCTCATGAAGTTAAATTCAAGTGATGGAACTAAATGAACACTGTCCTTAAAGAAAGGAAGTCTTTATAGAATAGTAGGAGGAGTATCACTGATAATGTTCTTGTCTTGTCATTATCTTCTGCACCCTGAACAGGACTCCATGTCCAGGAACCGCAGATGCCCAACAGCAGCTCCATCAGCGAGTTCCTCCTCCTGGCGTTGGCAGACACGCGGCAGCTGCAGCTCCTGCATTTCTGGCTCTTGCTGGGCATCTACCTGGCTGCCCTCCTGGGCAACGGCCTCATCAGCACAGCCGTAGCCTGCGACCACCGCCTGCACACCCCCATGTACTTCTTCCTCCTCAACCTCGCCCTCCTCGACCTGGGCTGCATCTCCACCACTCTCCCCAAAGCCATGGCCAATGCCCTCTGGCACACCAGGGCCATCTCCTACGCAGGATGTGCTGCACAGGTCTTCTTCTTTGTCTTCTTCCTCTCGGCAGAATATTTTCTTCTCACTGTGATGTCCTATGACCGCTATGTTGCCATCTGCAAACCCCTGCACTACGGGACCCTGCTGGGCAGCAGAGCTTGTGCCAGCATGGCAGCAGCTGCCTGGGGCACTGGGCTTCTCTATGCTCTGCTGCACACGGCCGATACATTTTCCCTGCCTCTGTGCCAAGGCAATGCTGTGGATCAGTTATTCTGTGAAATTGCCCAGATCCTCAAGCTCTCCTGCTCAAAATCTGACTACCTCAGTGAAGTTGGGATAATTTATTTTAGTCTTTGTTTAATCTGTGGGTGTTTTGTTTTCATTCTTTTCTCCTATGTGCAGATCTTCAGGGCCGTGCTGAGGATGCCCTCTGAGCAGGGACGGCACAAAGCCTTCTCCATGTGCCTCCCTCACCTGGCCGTGGTCTCCCTCTTTGTCAGCACTCTCATGTTTGCCTATGTGAAACCCTCCTCCATCTCTTCTCCATCCCTGGACCTGCTGGTTTCATTTCTGTACTCAGTGGTGCCTCCAGCAGTGAATCCTCTCATCTACGGCTTGAGGAACCAGGAGCTCAAGGCTGCAGTGAGCAATACATACATCTTTAACATCCATAAGATGCATGCTAGTCTAACAGGAGTCTCAAGGTAACTCTGAAATGGTTAGGACAATCTCTTATTATTATTTTTCTTCATTATTGTTTTCACAGGCACGACTTTGATTTCAAAAGTGTTATTCTTGGCCTGCTACATTTCTGTAGTGTTTTGACACACTCATGTCATGTACCTGTAGAAAAAGGCGCTCTGTTGATACACACAATAAAGAACCCAGCAGAAATTTGTCTGTCTCTGCTGCCATGTTTTACTATCTGTGAAAGTGGAGGAGCAACTGACGTATGCAGGAGTAGTGCAGGGTCCAGGAACCAGCTGCAACACGCAGCAGCAGCCTCGGTGTCCATGGCGGCTGCCCCTCACTGCCCAGGAGTTCCATCCTCTTATCTGTGTTTGAGATGGGGCTGCTGCTTCCCAGGTCCAATGGCCACAGACAGCAGCAGGAGGTGGTCTTTGTGTTGCTGCTCTCTTTTCACTTCCATACTCCCCTCCTTGTCTACGCCCTGGGGGACGTGGGTGGACCCGGAGGGTTGCTCTGGACATTTGTCACCCTCAGCCTCTCACATCAGCCATTTCCAGCATTGCCTGCATGTTGATGGCAGATCTTTTTCCTGAAGCCATCTCCACGCTCCTGTTGGTAGAGCGGGTCTGTCTGCAGACCCATGTGTGGGACATGGCTGGGGCAGCACTGGATCTGTATAGCAGGAATGCTGGGAAGTGTGGTGCATTCAGGGCTGCCATGGGCACTTGTGCTGGGGAAACTCTTCCCCCCTCAAACACACCTGTCCTGTGCAGTGCAAGCATGATTGGGTCAAGTATGGGGCAGGGACAGCACAGTGATAAGTCACAGATGGGAAACCCAACACAGTCAGCAGGGTTGGGGGGGGGGGGGGCGAAGGGGGGGAGCAGTGGTCTTGGTACACAAAGAGCCAGGTAGGAGGAAGCTGTGTACCCTGGCAGAGAAACCAAGGAAGGCTGTGGGCATATCACTGCAGCATGTGAGATCTTGTGAGGAGATGATGGAGAATACAGAGCAATGTTCTGCGCTCTCATGCACAGTGGGTGGATGAAAGTGATGGGTGAAACTGCATACATTCTGTCTGAAGAGAAGGAAAAGATTTTTCACTCAGTTCAGGGCTCATCCTGAGCAAGGTGGCTACTGCCTTGTGTTTTCTTTTCATTGTGCTGTCCTGTGTGCAGATCTTCAGGGCCGTGCTGAGGATGCCCTCTGGGCAGGGACAGCACAAAGCCTTCTCCACGTGCCTCCCTCACCTGGCCGTGGTCTCCCTCTTTGTCACCACTTGCATGTTTGCCTACCTGAAGCCTCCCTCCATTTCCTCCCAATCCCTGGACCTGGTGGTGTCATTTCTGCACTCAGTGCTGCCTCCAGCAGTTAACCCCCTCATCTGTGGCATGAGGAACCCGGACCTCCAAGACGCACTGGGAAAATTGATGTCATGGACACTTTTCATTAACAGTAAACTTCTCCTCTCTCTCTAAATGACTCACAGAATGTCCCAGTGCAGGCCTGTATTGCTCATCTATGTTTATAATATTTATTTTTATTCTTGTTTTTTTTCAATTTGTTTGCTGTTGTTTTATGTTTATTAATGGTTCTAATGCTGTTACAGTAATATTTTGATTCATTGCATGTCTGCTGAGGCATCAACCTGCTCTCTTCATCATGGAGCCCATATTTGATGTGGATCAGAGGTGACTCTTGTATCCTCTGTGTAGTGTCTCTGTATCTGCAGGGAAATGAGGTGTCTGCAGTCTTCACTGTGGCAGTGGGGATGTACCGCTGCATGGAAGGAAGGGATTCCTGTCATTCTTGCTGTGCCTGAACATTCCAAGTGCTATTGGAAATGCTCTCTTATCATTCCAAGCATTTTGCACACCCACAGACTCCGAAAGAGAGAGTTTAGCAGCACTCAGCCTCATCCATCTGGGTCTGCTGCCCACCCTGACCATCACGGCCAGCACAGAGCTATCCAGGAATGGCCATGGAGGTCAGAGGAGGGATGGATAGTGGTGGGAGCTGTCCTGGGCATGACATTTCCCTGCAGATGCTCGTATGACCAGGAGCGCTATGACCTTGTGGTTGTTCCTCAGTCCCCGTTCTGACATTGGCACTTCCCCAAAGACCACCCTTGGACAAGACTGTGTGGGTGCTGGGGGCAGTTGGAGCACCAGGGTCTGGTTCTGACCATGTCATGGAGTTATCTAGATTAATCTATTCCCATTACAGGGGTCAGTAGGCCACACTGCCAGGCAGTGAGTGAGAGAGAGCTCCAGTCCGAGAGTGAGATTCCATGACTTCCTTCCATGTCGTATCTTCCTCTCTGTCCATGAAGTCCCATGGGATACATAGTTCTTCTTCTCTTCTGAGAACCAGGTATCCAGAAAGTTGTCAGTCCATGGAACTGGAGTATTAACTCTTTAATTACCTGTGCGGTACATGTTGTTATGATGTGGAATACCAATAGCAAAGTTACAATACCATGACATTCCACCCCTTATTCTACATCGCTACATCATGCTTAATAAATACATATATACAAGCATACAATAATTCAAATGCATTACACACACGTCTACATACATATACATATACATATACATATACATATACATATACATAGAACTACTGTCTGCACTCCCCCAGCATCAAATTCCCTTGTGGTACACACTCAACATCCCCATCTTTCTGCATCACCCACCAAGTGGACCCAGGTCCCTGGGCAAAAACAGTTCCACGGAGAGGTTTGCCCTTTCCAGAGGCTGGAAGGACCCAAGCTGCTTTTCCCAACATGCTCTTTCCATGTACTACAGGGACCTTATCTCCCTCTACAGTATGTAGGGAGCTGGATTTGGGAAGGACCATCTCGACTGATAGACCCTCTAGCACTGACCAACCAGGTGGCTTCTGCCAGATGCTTCTCCCAGTGCTTAAATGTTCCACCACCCATTGCTTTCAGCATGGTTTTTTACAACCCATCGTATCGTTCAATTTTACCAGAAGCTGGTGCATGATAGGGGATGTGATAAATCCACTCAGTGCCATGATTTGAAATGAGTCCCATTATCTGATTCAATACTTTCTGGAGTGCCATGTCACCACAGGACTTGTTTGTCCAGACCTAATATGGTGTTTCTGTCGGTAGCATGGGGTACTGCATATGTTTCAAGCCACCCAGTGGTTGCTACCACCATGGGGAGCACATAACACTTACCATTGCGAGATAGTGGCAAGGTGAGGTAATCAACCTGCCATGCCTCCCCATATTTATTCTTTTGCCATCCCCTTCCCCCAAAGAGGTTTCATCCTCTTGGCTTGTTTAATTATGGCACATGTGTCACAGTCATGAATAACTTGTGCAATAGCGTCCATAGTTAAGTCCACCCCTCGGTCTATAGCCCACTTATGTTGAGTCTCTTCCTGGACAGTTCAAATGTCCAAATAGGTTTATCCTTCAGTTGCCCATTATTTTGCTCCCACTGCTGTAACCACCGCCATAAGGCATTTTCCACCCCCCATGAGTCAGTGTAACGATAAAGCATTGGCCACCTCTCCCGTTCAGCAACATCTAAGGCCAGTTGGACAGCCTTTACCTCTGTGAGCTGACTTGCTTCTCCTTTTCCTTCAGTGGCCTCTGTAACCTGACGTGTGGGGCTCCACACAGCAGCTTTCCATCTGTGATGCTTCCCCACAATACGACACGATCCATCCATGAACATTTCTTTTTATTTTCTGGTAGTTTATTGTATGGTGGGGCCTCTTTAGCATGTGATACCTCTTCTGCCCGTGATGTTCCAAACTTTTTACCTTCAGGCCAGTCCATGATCACCTCTAGGATTCCTGGACGGCTGAGGTTCCCCATCCACACTCGTTGCATAATGAACACAATCCACTTACTCCATGTGGCATCAGCAGCATGATGGGTGGAGAGGACCTTTCTTTTAAACATCCAGTTCAGCACTGGCAGCTGAGGTGCCAGAAGGAGCTGCGTTTCAGTGCCAGTTTCTTCAGAAGCAGCACAAACCCCCTCATTTTCTACTAAGATCTCCTTTTCAGTTGCAGTGTAGCCCTTACCTTCTGACCCCCTGTATGCCTGACTCCAGAATGCCAGGGGTCGGCCTCAGGTCTCTCCTGAGTCTCTTTGCCACAGACTCCCAGTGGGACCTTTCTCTCCAGCAGCAGCGTAGAGGACATTTTTTACATCCTGTCCCATCCGTACTGGCCCCAGGGCCACAGCACAGGCTATCTCGCTGCAACTGGGGCTTCCCAGCGACTGCAGGTCTGGATGATGGTAGTGTATGAGGTCTATTGGTGATGTCTTTTTCTTAATCACTATTGCTAACGTCATGCAGTAATGAGTAGATGCATTATCTTGCTTATTTTCTTTAATGTTAAGCTTATCCTTTGTCTATAGGCACAGCTTTATTTTTGTATTACTTTGAAATGGACAGTAAAATGAGCCCATCCCTTCTGTTGGTGTCTGTGTCCTTCCTGTCAACCCCGTCAGATTTCAAAGCATATACATACGCAATTCATTGGCAAATGCATTCATTCTTTACCAAAACCTCACTAATATATGCTAATGTCTCCCTGGGCATGCACAGTTGCATCTTAGGTAGAGGTACAGTGACTTGCTTCCTCCCCTTTATTTCTCCTTCAGCTTAATTGCTGTGGCTTTTGGCCGATCTTCAGCTCTTTTCCCCCAGTTTAGCAAGTTTCCTTTGCTTGTTATGCCATAATGAACAACTTTCTATCTTGGTTCACTGTAATTCACAACAATTTATATGAAAGCCAAGAAAAAGTCCTTGCACCTGGCGGATGCAAAGATTGCAGTATTCTTATAGTGACTTCAGAGCTTCAGTGAAGCAGGATCATTGAGAAAAACAAGACTGTTAGCACACCAAGCAAAGCTGAACTGGGAAGTTTTAGACCTGGCACACACTGATTCCTTTTTCTTACGAAATATCTTGGCCCTTAAGCTAATATACTGATCATAATTGCTAGGACCCCCTATATTATGTTAATCACTGGCAAACATGCATAGCTGATAGTGGAGACTCTGTTGAAAAGCAGTGCTTTGTAGATGAGAATTTGCACTATCAAGTAATGTTCTTCTGCTCTTTCTATCTGTTGTCGTTTTCATGGAAAGAAGTAGGAGGCATTCCTTTTGGAGCGACCTACATATATGTGCCCCCAGACAATTTCTACTCAGTAAATGTGGCCCAGGCAAGCCAAAAGGTTGGAGGTTTGTGCCTCACAGGTTACCCTGGGACTGTGAAACTGCCTCCTCAAACCAAGGTGATCCCCATCAAAGCAACAAGCCTTTTCAGAGAGCAGCCCCGTGAGAGAATTGCTGCGCCCTGCTCTGGGAGAGGCATCCATCCTTCTTTCTGCCCTTGCCTTGAGGACTGTCAGTAGGGAACATGTCACGCCCCACACATAAAGGGAGGGAGAGGTGCCCAGATTCACAGCCGCTGGTTAGATAACAGTGAAATTGACACAGTCCAAACATAGTCATCAGTTTCAATGACAATCTCTGCACTATCAGTATCTTAAAGGTAGTGGTACTTTTACAATCATTCCATTTGCTAAAAGCTAAACTTTGTGATGTTACAAGAAATCAAAGTAAGCGTGGTGTAATGTGAAGTAAGCCTAATCTTTATGAGAGGACAAGAACGAAAAGAGAGAGACAGAGTGAGGAGAGAGAGATAGAGGGACAGAGAAAAAAATCGCTGGTCCACATTCGGATGTACATCCAGCCAACAGATGTGGGGGGTCCTTGACATGTGAGCATGCTTGTTCCATAGATCTGTAGCATGAAAACCTCAAATAAGATCCTCAAGGATCTTTCTGGCATCCTTCTTTGGCTCCTAGATGTACAGGTGTGCCATCCAGGACTGCAAGTGAGTTGGCAATAAACAAGTCCATCAAAAACAAGTTTGCAGTCAGAACTTCTTCCAGCACAATGGGAACGTTTTGGACAGAGCAAGGCCATCTCATTTTTCACAGGAATCTCCTCCCCCAAGTCTCCAGCCTTCTGTCGTCACGGCAATGCTCTTCCAAGCCTTTGAGACAATTCCAGACACACCTCAGGCAAAGTGTTTCTCCTTGGTCTGCTACGTAACGCAGGACCTGAGGGCTGACACAACTGCAAGGAGAAAGGAGAACAGCGTGGTGCTGCAAAGAGAGCTGCACTGAAAAGACCCCGCCCTGCTGCTGCCCATGGCCGTGGCTCCAGGGAAGCAGCAGCAGCACAACCGAAAGGCAGCAGAGAGGGAGCGGCCACCGGGCGGTGAGGGGCAGCGCCACAGACAGCAGGGCTGCAGCTCCGTGTGGCAGTTGGGCTCTTGGTTCCTGCACCCCTCCTGTGTGCAGGGCTGCTCTCTGGGATCCAGAGGAGGTGGGAGCTGAGATCAATGATATTCTGATGATTTCTTTATTGATTCAAAGAGCCGGGTTACTTTTGTCCATTAGGATTGCCAGCCAGAAGACAAAGGTAGAAAACAAAGAAGAAATGTGATGAACAGTATTGCTTTATTGGAATTAAAACTACCATAGGAACAACAAAGTAGGAGTGAGGGCAAAAGAGATGAAACAAAGGCAGTCCAAGCTTTTGCATTTTACTGGTGCCGAAGCAATGTATCTCCAAAGAGTGTCCTGAGAGCTTGCTTGATCTCCCGGTTCCTCATGCTGTAGATGATGGGGTTCATGACTGGAGGCACCACCGTGTATAACACTGCCACCACCAGGTCCAGGGATGGGGAGGAAAGTGATGGGGGCTTCAGGTAGGCAAATGTGGCAGTGCTGAGGAACAGGGAGACCACAGCCAGGTGAGGGAGGCACGTGGAGAAGGCTTTGTGCTGTCCCTGCTCAGAGGGCATCCTCAGCACAGCCCTGAAAACATGCACATAGGAGAAAAGAATGAAAGCAAAGCACCCAGATACTAAAGTTATACTAAATACAAGAAGTGAAATTTCCTTGAGGTAGGACTGTGAGCAGGAGAGCTTGAGGATGTGGGGGATTTCACAGAAGAACTGATTCAGAGCATTGCCTTGGCACAGAGGCAGGGAAAATGTATTGGCAGTGTGCAGCAGAGAATTAAGGACCCCAGTGCCCCAGGCAGCTGCTGCCATGGTGGCACAAGCTCTGCTGCCCAGCAGGGTCCCGTAGTGCAGGGGCTTGCAGATGGCAACATAGCGGTCATAGGACATGATGGTCAGAAGGGAATATTCTGCCGAGATGAAGAGAACAAAGAAAAAGATCTGTGCAGCACATCCTGCGTAGGAGATGGCCCTGGTGTGCCAGAGGGCATTGGCCATGGCTTTGGGGAGAGTGGTGGAGATGCAGCCCAGGTCGAGGAGGGCGAGGTTGAAGAGGAAGAAGTACATGGGGGTGTGCAGGCGGGGGTCGCAGGCTACGGCTGTGCTGATGAGGCCGTTGCCCAGGAGGGCAGCCAGGTAGATGCCCAGCAAGAGCCAGAAGTGCAGGAGCTGCAGCTGCCGCGTGTCTGCCAACGCCAGGAGGAGGAACTCGCTGATGGAGCTGCTGTTGGGCATCTGCGGTTCCTGGGCATGGAGTCCTGTTCAGAGTGTAGTAGATAATGACCAGACAAGGTAATTTTCTGAATCACTCATCCCACTGTATTATAAAAGATTTTCATTCTCTTAGGACAATGTTCCTTTGGTATCATAACTTGAATTGAATTTCATAAGGTTCAGCATTCGAGAAGCAGAAGCAGCTTATGGAACTTCTACCATCCTTTCATTTCCTAATCTTATCCCATCTCCCTGTATATTTTCATTTGTTTCCATATCTCATATCTTTACTCCAATCGCTCCTAGAGCCCAGAAGCCCAAACTCTGAGCCCTTCAATTTCTGTGAGAGAAAGCTGCCTGTATGCAGGACACATGCATTATTCATGTCTGCAGAAAGCAATGATGATTTCAGCTGGTTCTATCCTTTGAGAAAGGAGAGGCTGAAAGCACATTCTGTACACAAAACAAATAATTGATTTAAGAATAAACTGGGAGTCTCAGAGATGTGTTCACATTTGACTGTCCCTTTAGTTTTCTGCCTCCAGTCCTTTTCCCTAACCTGACAACAGGAAAAGGAAAGTCCCTGCCTTGCCTCTCCTCATACAGAGTGTCCTTGGAAACATTCTGGGGTGCAGCGTAGCTGTGATCCCCCTGCCCCAGGCAGCAGCTGTGGCAGAAGAAGGCCCCTGCCCTGCCCTGCTGGGGGGCTCCTTCCCCACACACATCTCCCCACAGCTCCCCTGGCAGCTCCCCGGGCAGGCTGAGTGCAGAGCCTGGCAGGCAGCAGAGTCCCTGCCCCGGCACACAGCCCCTGGGGCACAGCAGGGACCCTGCTCTGCACCACAGCCCTGGGCACCTGGCTGCACCCCCGGCTGCACAGCCTGCAGCCATCCTGGGACACGCAGCCCTCAGGGCTGTGCTCTGACACTGCAGCACCAAAGACCTCATCTGTAGCAGGTCTTTTTCCACAGTAAAGGAATGTGGGCTGCCATCAGCCTGATCTGCTATGGGATGTCCCACATTTAGTTATCCCTCCAGGAAAACACTGTTCCATTGCCTGTACCAAAAAGGCTTACCTTCTCAATGACTGTGAGCAATGCTCCTGCAGTGAAGTCACAGCCTGCTCTTACTCCACACAGCCTGTAAGCTCTCTTCCTTCTCTCCTCTCCCTGTCACCTACAGAGCATGTTCGCAGCTCATGTACACAGGAGTTGCTTGTGGGCACAGCTGTCTCTCTACAATGCTGCTGATTGTATCAGCTCCCTATGCCCCAGGAGTCCGGCCCAGATCAGCAGCAGAGGAGGTGTTTTCCTTCTCTCTCTGGAGATATCCATCACTGCAGAACATACTTCAAAGTCAACTCAATTAATTATCATGTGTACTGGATTCCAGAAGCACAGTTGTTCCTACTGAAAGAAATTTGACCATGAGAGAAGCGAATGCCAAATCTGGACACCTCTGCTCATGACGTAATAAAAATGTCACACAGGCAAGGACACTAATGAGAACACCAACACATGCTGTGCTAGAACTCTTTGTAGAGTTGCAGGCCTGAGCTCTTTTTTGGACCACAGGGACACGGTTAAATGGCTTCCACAACTGGGCTGTAACACAAGGGGGATACAGAGTCTTTATGCTGGATGGGTGAGGAGACAATGAAGTCTGTGAGAGTGCACTGAGCTCTGCCTGGGGATGGCAGAGCAGCCAGGTCAGAGCAAACAGAAAGAGCTTCCTGATCAGGAAGTGCAAGTGGAAGGTGCCCTCTACACACACCTGGGAGCCTCATGTTGTCAGGCATTTGTCCCCTTTGGGGACTCTTTTCACTCCAGTATCTGGTGCAGGGACAGCAGAGCAGGGCACCCAGAAGATCCCTGGAGAGCACAGATGGCAGCTTCTTGACCAAGTCATAGAGGAACTGAAGAGGAGAGATCTCTTACTGGATCTCATACTCACTGGCAAGGAAGGGGTTGTAGGGAATGTGAAGATCGAAGGGAACCTGGGCTGCAATGGCCATGGGATGGTGGAGCTGAGGAGTCTGAAGGGAGGGCAAAAGCCAAGCTCACACCTTTGGGCTACAGCAGAGCACACCTTGGCTTCTTCAAGGGTCTTTGGGGTACATTAGGAAGAATTCTTTTAGAAAGTGGAGACAAGAAGTGATCACCTTACAGCAGCACAAAGATTTTGTCCTATTGTACCTACTGAGATTCGTTTCTAAAGGCTAATGCTCAAACACAATTGAATCTTCCCAGGCATATCAAAGGCAATAAGGGCTATTAGAATTATATGTGCAGCAAAAGGAAGTCTATGGTGGATGTGGACCCACAGTAGAATGGGGCAGGGTACCTGGCATTAAGGGCATGGAGGCCATGAAATGTCCTGTGCTGCATGTGACCATCGAAAACACAATCTGAGAAAATCAAAATGAGCTCAGTACCACAGTGTGACTCCATCAGTGCAAAGACTGAGAGATGTCATGGACAGTTCTGAACAGGGAAATTCTGGAGGGCACCAGGCTCTGTGCAAGGTACAAATGGATCTTCTTTTCTTTTTGAAGCTGTAAGGCTGAAAGATGTTCATTAATGTCAATGAAATTGAAACCAAGGATTGACAACAAAGATTGAAATCAATAAAAATATGCTAAGACACTTCTCAGCTTCTAATATTCTCTCCTGTCCTCTCCCTTTTTAGGTTGAAAACGCTGGTCTTTGAAGGAATTTGGTGTCCTTTTCTTTTTCTTTTTCTCATTTTTCTTAAGGAGATGTTATCCAGAACGGTGTTTGCAGGACACAAATGCCTCCAGGTACAGGGACACAGACAGTGGTGCCAGTGGCTGTGCCCTGTGATGGGTGGAAATCAAACTCTGTAACCACAGAGTAGTTATAAAGCAGGTATGTTTAATCAGCGCTGCGCACACACCACATCTCCCCCAGTGCCCCCCACCTACCCTGCATATCGGAGGGCAAGAAAGGCACATACTTAAAGAAGCTGCTGCTTACACATGCATTAGATTTCCAAGAAAACGTTGGGTTAGTACATCGAGTCCCCAAAATGATTGACATTTATCCCTGCCCCAAGTCTCAGCTCTATGACACATGCATATCTTTTGGTGGTTCTTTGGTGGACTTTTGGATGAAGGCTGAGGTCTTATTTTCCTTTGACATGGGTCAGGTTGGAGACTCTTGGCTGGCTCTGGTTGGTCATCTTATTGTCTACAACAAGTAAACAAGTGTGAGTAAAACCCGGGGTAAAGTGTGAGTAAAATCCGGAGTAAGGTGTATCTAAACCCAGAGTGAAGTGTGTGTAAATCTGGAATAAAGTGTGTGTAAAACCTGAGTAAAGGTTGAGTAAACCTGGAGTAAAGGGGGAGTAAAACTAGAGAAAAATGTGAGTAAAACCCGGAGTAAGTTGTGACTAAACCCAGAGTAAATTGTGTGTAAACCTGGAATAAAGTGTGTGTAAAACCGGAGTAAAGGTTGAGTAAACCTGGAGTAAAGGGTGAGTAAAACTAGAGAAAAGTGTGAGTAGACCCAAAGTAAAGGGTGTGTAAGCCCGGAGTAAATAGTGAGTAAAGCTGTAGTAATTTCTGAGTAAACACAAAGTAAAGTTGTGAGTAAAACAAATGGTGTACATTGTTAGGAAACACGGAGTAAAGTGTGAGTAAACCCAGAGAAAAGTATGAGTACACCTGGACAGCAGTCTGAGTAAACCCAGATTAAAGGGTTGGTAAAGGTAGAGTAAATCGCGAGTAATACCCAGAGTAAGGTGTGACTAAACCCAAAGAAAATTGTGAGTAAACCCAGAGTTAGGATGCGTAACCATAAAGTAAAGAGTGAGTAAACCTGGAGTAGAGGGTGAACAAAGCTTGGAGAAAACTGTGAGGAAACATGGAGTAAAATATGTGTAAACCCTTGTGTAGAATGTGTGTAAAACCTGATGTAAAATGTGAGTAAAGCTTGAGAAAAGTGTGAGTAAACCCAAAGTAAAGGGTGTGTAAGCCCGGAGTAAATAGTGCGGAAACCTGGTGTAAATTGTGAGTAAACCCAAAGTAAACATATGAGTTAAACCTGGCATACATTGTTAGGAAACCCGGTGTAAAGTGTGAGTAAAGTGAGAGTACAGTGAGAGTAAACCGAGAGAAAACTATGAGTACACCGGGATTGAAGTGTGAGTAAGCCCGGAGTAAAGGGTTAGTAAAGCTAGAGTAAAGTGTGAGTAATACCCAGAGTAAGGTGTGACTAAACCCAAAGTAAAGTGTGAGTAAACCTGGAGTAAAGAGTGCGTAACCATGAAGTAAAGAGTGAGTAAACCAGGAGTAAAGGGTGAACAAAGCTTGGAGAAAACATGGAGTAAAATATGTGTAAACCGTGGTGTAGAATGTGAGTAAAACCTGATGTAAAGTGTGAGTAAAGCTAGAGAAAAGTGTGAGAAAACCCAAAGTAAAGGGTGTGCAAGCCCGTAGTAAATAATGAGGAAACCTGATGTAAATTGTGAGTAAACCCAAAGTAAACTTGAGGGTAAAACCTGGAGCATATTGTTAGGAACCCCGGAGTAAATTGTGAGTAAAGCCCTGAGTAAAGTGAGAGTAAAACCAGAGAAAAGTATGAGTACACCTGGATTGAAGTGTGTGTAAGCCCGGAGTAAAGGGTTAGTAAAGCTTGAATAAAGCGTGACTAATACCCAGAGTAAGGTGTGTGTACACCAGAAGTAAAGTGTGATTAAACTCGGAGTAAAGCGTGCATAACCTTGAAGTAAAGCGTGAGTAAACCTGGAGTAAAGAGGGAACAAAGCTTGGAGAAAACTGTGAGGAAACATGGAATAAAGTATGTGTAAACCGTGGTGTTTAATGTGAGTAAAACCTGATGTAAAATGTGAGTAAAGCTAGAGAAAACTGTGAGTAAACCCAAAGTAAAGGGTGTGTAAGCCCAGAGTAAATAATGAGGAAACCTGGTGTATATTGTGAGTAAACCCAAAGTAACCTTGAGGGTAAAACCTAAAGCATATTGTTAGGAACCCCGGAGTAAATTGTGAGTTAATCCCTGAGTAAAGTGAGAGTAAACCCAGAGAAAAGTATGAATGAACCTGGATTGAAATGTGTGTAAACCCGGAGTAAAGGGTTAGTAAAGCTAGAGTATAGTGTGAGTAATGCCCAGAGTAAGGTGTGACTAAACCCAAAGAAAATTGTGAGAAAACCCAGAGTAAAGTGTGCGCAACCATGAAGTAAAGAGTGAGTAAACCTGGAGTAAAGAGTGAACAAAGCTTGGAGAAAGCTGTGTAGAAACTTGGAGTAAAATATGTGTAAACCCTGGTGTAGAATGTAAGCAAAACCTGATGTAAACTGTGAGTAAAGCTAGAGAAAAGTGTGAGTAAACCCAAAGTAAAGGGTGTGTAAGCCCGGAGTAAATAATGAGGAAACCTGGTGTATATTGTGAGTAAACCCAAAGTAACCTTGATGGTAAAACCTAAAGCATATTGTTAGGAACCCCGGAGTAAATTGTGAGTAAAGCCCTGAGTAAAGTGACAGTAAACCCAGAGAAAAGTGTGAGTAAACCTTTGCTACTGCAAAGCCCGTGGGCCCTCGGTGCGCAGGGACACTGCTCTCCCCCCATCCACCCAGCCTGCCATCATAGAAGGCTACCAGGTTGCTCAAGCACTATTACCTCTTGGTGAACCCATGCTGACTCCTCCTCATATCCTTCTCTCCCAATTGCTTGGAGATGGCATCCACAACAGGCTGTTCCATCCCCTTCCTAGGGACAGAGGTGAGACTGACTGGCCTGGAGTTTCCCACATCCTCCTTCTTGCCCTTTCTGAAGACTGGACTGACATTGGCTATCCTCCAGTCTTCGGGCACCTCTCCTAATCTCCTAGGCCTGTCAAAGATGATAGAGAGAGGTTCAGCAGTCACCTCTGCCAGCTCCCTCAGCACACGTGGATGCATCCCATCTGGACCCATGGATGTGTGCACACTGATCCCACCCAGACACTTCTGCACCATCCCCTCCTCAACCAGAGCGAGGCTCTGATGTGTTATACATAAGTATACACATAGAAATGTTGAGGTGAGGTCACCTGTGTAAGCAGAACTCACCACCCTGTAACAATCGTGGCTAGATGGTGTTTCAGAGGTTATTTCAGTCTCTGGAGGTGACAGACCTGCAGCAGGAACAAGGCTGGCAAAGCTCCTTGGAAGACATTCTTTCTGTAGTAGCCAATAGGACAGCCTCGAATTCAGGGCTGAACTCTGTACCTTTAGGAATGCAGCTCATGGTCATTCCCATGCCTCTGGTAAGCCAGCAGAAGGCACCAGTTGGGCAGGTGGATTGAGAGATCCCTTCTGCTTGAGAAGCTGATTGCCTGCATACAGAAAGAGGCCTTGGGTCCTTGTTTTCACATCCCTTGCACATTAGCACATGATGAGCGCATAACTTGGACATGTCTACCTGAAAGGTGTACATCAGGCTTGTGACTTGAAAGGTCATGGTGAGATTTCATGTGTGTGGTGTGCTGGCAGGCCAAGAGAAGCTGATGGGTTGGTACACTGCCCGGAGGGTAGACTGTGAGATGATGGCACTTTCCGTCTACCGGGACTGGTGGAATACATTTGATATGGCCCTGTATGAGACCCTTCTCTCTGAAGAGAGAGGCATGAGGCATGAGTTGATGGATGGACCACTCACTGAATGTGGAATTGGATGGATGGTCACAGCCAGAGTTGTGGACAACAGCTCAGTGGCTGTGTGCAGAGCATGATATTTTTTCAGGGGTCTGCAGGTGGTACTGGTGCTATTTAATCTCTTTGTTGCTGACTGTGACAGCGCTGTTGAGTGCACCTTCAGCAAGTTTGTGGGTGACACCAATTTCTGTGATGTGGTCAACACAGTGAAGATAAGGGATGGCACCCAGATGGACCCTGACAAGCTACAGAGGTGGGTCTGTGAGAACCTCATCAAGATCAACAAGGCCATGTGAAAGGATATTGCACATGGATACAAGGGTCAGAGCAATGCCATGCACAACTGCAAGCTGACTAGAGAAGGACAATGCCCTCCCTCACTCTGATGGCCACCTCTCTGTTGATGCAGCCCAGGGTACAGTTGGCCCCTCAGTGTGCAAGCACTTCTGTTAAGGTTTCCATCTCCCAGGACCTCTAACTATTTTCCCTGCAGGGCTGCTCACAAGCAGGAGTTCTCACAATCTGTACTCATACCTGGGATTGTCCCAACATAAGTGCAAAACATTGCACTTGATTTTACTGAATCTCATGGTGTTTCTTTGGGCCTACTTTCCAAGCCTGTCCAGGTCCCTCTGGATGGCACCCCTTCATTCTGTCGTGCCAACTGCACCACACAGCCTGGTGACATCAGCAGAGTTGCTGAGGGTGTGCTGTATCTTATCATCCATGCCACTGAAAAGCATTGAAGAGGTCTGGTCCCAAGGTCGACCCCTGGGGACAGCACTTGTGATTGGCCTCCATCTGGTGGAGCCCATTTCCCAGAGAGCCATTTGGTAAATGTCATTTGGTTACAGTCCTTTGGCTGCGACCTTCCAACCAATTTCTTATCCAGTGAGCAGTCCAACCTTCACATCCACCTCACACATATCTCCACAGAGATAAGGATGTGATGGGGACCATGCCAAAGGCCTTTCAAAAGTCCAAGTAGATTTTTGTACTGGTCTGTGTAACTGATGTATTGTCAAAGAGTCCACATTATCATTCTGACCATAAAGAACCACAAAATTTAATGAAGCTTTGGGAAAATACTGATTTCCCATTTAGATGCTGAAAATGCTGAACTAAACAAAAACACAGTGAATCTCAGGACTGATGTTGTGCTACAGTAAAATTCATCTTCTTACAGTACACACAAATAAATTGTTTATTAGATTGTTTCTTTGCTTACAGCTGGCACCTGGTAGATAAGTGTGTTTCTGTAACATAGCAGTCTTCACTTCAGTATCCAGAGAGCTCTTCTTGAAATGATCTGGAGTTCAGCAGTGACCAAAGCATTCAGAAGTGAATCATTACTCGAGCTGCAGTGACACAACAGACTGGGTGTGACAGCAAGTACAGAAATAACGAACTGCTACACAGGGGTAATTTAGGAAGTTATTAATAAATATTAGGAAAGGAAGTCAGGACATGAGAGAACAAAACTGAAGTACAGACATAGGAAATCATTTCAATTACAGTATATAGGTGAAGAATAAGAGGGATGTGAAATCTTAACTGACACTGAGCTGATTTCTGTGTTGGAAATCTATTAAAATATACAAAGTATTAGTCAAATGTGTTGTGGGTTAGGTGTAGTTCCAAGTAATATATTAAGGTGAAAGAGACGCTGAATTCAATAGCTGTTCCCAAGTGTGCAGAGAAACCTGCATTTGATGCGCAGCCATTAATACACACAATTTACTGTCAGTGGGTACTACACAAGGAAAGAATAAAGTGCTTTTTGTCTCAGCCCAGGAATTGGTTAAATGTGTTTTCTCCCCCATCCTGTTGAGGAGGGGCAGTGAAAGAGCAGCAGAAGGGGCACCTGGGAGCCGGGCAAGGTGAGCACAGCGCAGCTGGGCACTGAGTTCCAGGGTGCTTTTGGCGTCCCAGCCCTGCAGCACGGTGTCTCCGTGTGCCTTCACCTCTGAAGGACAACCCGGCCCCGCTGACCCATAGGCAACCCCTGGCAGCTCTGTGCAGGCACTGTGTGGGGCAGCATGCGTGCAGTGGTACAGAGGTGTGCCCTCAGCACAGCCCCTGACACCACACATCCTCCTTCTCACAACACCTACTTCCTCCCCTTTATTTCATCTTCCTCTTCATCACGGTGCCACCTGGCTCACCTTTTAGCTCTTTTCCCCCACTTTAGCAAATTTCCATTCCTTGTTTTGCCACAATCAGCAATTTTTTATCTTGATGCACTCAAACTCCAAACAGTCTATACCAAGCCCGAGAACAAGTATTTGCACCTGGTGGAGGCAAAGAAAGAAGCAGTCCATTGTGATTTCAGTGCTTCTGTGAAACAGGGTCATTGATAAAGACAGGGCTGTTCACACACCAAGTGAAACTAAACAGGGAAGTTTTAGGTTGAGCACACACTGATTCCTTTTGTTGAAGTAATATATTGGTCCTCAGGCTAATACACTGATACCTTCCACTAATCCAGCCCATATCAGCTCCACAGTGCCTGCTGCCATCTCATTTGCCCGCAGAGACAGAGATGGAACACAGTGGCTGTGGAAGAGTCAGCACTGACCCAGAGTTCATATGGGCTCCAGAAGAAACAGAGCAGGGTGATGCCTCAGTAGAAGTGGAAGGAATCCAAACACATGTATAGGAACATGATTACCACTAATGATTATTACACACACAAACATATATATGAACAGCAAATAAAAATGAAATTATTAATGAAAATAAATAAATAGTATAAACAGAAAGGAACATCAAATAAACCCATGATGGAGAAGACCGTGAATCATTTGCAGACACAGATGAGAAGTTTATCCCTACTGAAATGAGTCCATGATATCATTTTCCTCACTGCATCCTTGAGCTCCTGGTTCCTCATGCTGTAGATGAGGGGATTCAGGGTCGGAGGCATGACTGAGTACAGAACTGCCATCGTCAGATCCAGGGCTTGGGAGGAAACAGAGGGGGGCCTCAGACCGGCAAAAATGGCAGTGCTGAGAAACAGGGAGAGCACGGCCAGGTGAGGGAGGCACGTGGAGAAGGCTTTGTGCCGTCCCTGCTCAGAGGGCATCCTCAGCACGGCCCTGAAGATCTGCACATAGGAGAAAAAAATGAAAGCAAAACATCCAAATAAGACATGGACACTAAAGACAATAAGCCCAACTTCCCTGAGGTAGGCATCTGAGCAGGAGAGCTTGAGGATGTGGGGGATTTCACAGAAGAACTGATCCACAGCATTGCCTTGGCACAGAGGCAGGGAAAATGTATTGGCAGTGTGCAGCAGAGCATTGAGAACACCAGTACCCCAGGCAGCTGCTGCCATGGTGGCACAAGCTCTGCTGCCCAGCAGGGTCCCGTAGTGCAGGGGCTTGCAGATGGCAACGTAGCGGTCGTAGGACATGACTGTGAGAAGGGAATATTCTGCCAAGATGAAGAAGACAAAGAAAAAGAGCTGTGCAGCACATCCTGTGTAGGAGATGTCCCTGGTGCCCCAGAGGGCATTGGCCATGGCTTTGGGGAGAGTGGTGGAGATGCAGCCCAGGTCGAGGAGGGCGAGGTTGAGGAGGAAGAAGTACATGGGGGTGTGCAGGCGGTGGTCGCAGGCTACGGCTGTGCTGATGAGGCCGTTGCCCAGGAGGGCAGCCATGTAGACGCCCAGCAAGAGCCAGAAGTGCAGGAGCTGCAGCTGCCGCGTGTCTGCCAACGCCAGGAGGAGGAACTCGCTGATGGAGCTGCTGTTGGGCATCTGCGGTTCCTGGGCATGGAGTCCTGTTCAGGGTGCAGGAGATAATGACAAGACAAGACCATTCTCAGTGACACTCATTCCACCATTCTATAAAGACTTTCTTTCTTTAATGAGGGTGTTCATTTAGTTCCATCACTTGTGTTTAACTTCATGAGGTTCATGATTCTATAAGAAGTAGAAGCTGAAGCAGCTTTAGCCTTCCTCTCATTTCCTAATCATATTCCAGCCTCCTGGATATTTTCTTCATAGGAGCTGTTTCCATGTCTCATGTCTTTACCATGTCTGCACTCAGGGTGCCCATCCCTACCTCTGTGCACTTAAATTTCTTTTAGAGAAAGCTGTCTATTTGAAGGATAAGTGCATTATTCATGTCTGCAGAAAAACAAACGGACGAATAACTCATCTGGTGCTGTCCTTTGGGAGAGGAGAAGCTGAGAGCACATGAGGAGATTGCTCATACAACAGCAGACTGAGAGAGGTACAATTGAGGATTCTCAGAGATGTGTTCACATTTCACATCTCCCTTCAGGTTCCTGCCTCTAACTCTTTCCCTTCCCTAAGAACAGGAAACAGAAAATCCCTGCCTTGTCTCTCCTCTTGCAAAGTGCTCTTGGAAACACTCTGGGATGCAGTGTAGCAGTGATCCCTCTGCCCCAGGCAGCAGCTCCAGCAGCAGAAGGCCCCTGCCCTGCCCTGCCGGGGGGCTCCTTCCCACCACACATCTCCCCGCAGCGCCCTGGGCAGCTCCCCGGGCAGGCTGAGTGCTGAGCCTGGCAGGCGGCAGAGTCCCTGCCCCGGCACACAGCCCCTGGGGCACAGCAGGGACCCTGCTCTGCACCACAGCCCTGGGCACCCGGCTGCACCCCCGGCTGCACAGCCTTTAGCCGTTTTGGGACACGCAGCCCTCAGGGCTGTGCTCTGATGCTGCAGCATGGAAGCCCCCATCTGGAGCAGGTCTTTTTCCACAATAAAGAGCACCAAGTGTCTGAAGCCTGATCTGCTCTGGGTTGTCCCAAATTTAGTGATCTCTCTAGAAAAATCTGATTCATTGCCTGCAGCGAGCAACTTACCTTGTCAAAGTCAATGAGTAGTGCTCCTGCAGTCAGCTCACAGCTTGCTCACTCTCCACACAGCCTGTAAACTCTCACCCTTCTCTCCACCCCATCACCTGCAGATCATGTCCCCAGCCCTGCTGTGCTGTGCAGAAGAGCTGCTCCTGGGCACAGCTGTCTCTCTGCAGCACTGCCCTCTTGTATGAGCTCCCTGTTTCCCAGGAGCCCGGCCCAGATCAGCAGCAGAGGAGGTGATTTCCTTCTCCCCACAGCTCTCCCTGCAGATATCCATGGCCCTCTAGAGCTGACAGCTCCTGCAAGGCAGCAGGGTCATCACTGCAGAACATACTTTGAAGTCAACTCCATTAATAAGCAAGTTCCCTGGATGTCAGAAGCATGGATGCTCCTACTAAATGAAATTTGACCACGAGAGAAGCAAATACCAAATCTGGAAACCTCTGCTCATGATGCATTGGAAGAAAGACAGATAGACAGAGAGAAGGATGGGGAGGGGTTGAGTTCCCCTGTTCTGGGCAGTGATAGGGCTGAGGCAGTGCAGGCATAACATTACAGAATCATAGAATGGCTGAGGTTGTAGGGGACGTTAAAGGGCACCTAGTTCCATGCCCTCAGCCACAGGCAGGACTGCCCACCTCAGATGTGGCTGCCCAGGATCCCATCCATCCTGACCATAACGCCTCCAGGGATGGGGCACACAGAATATCTTTGGGCAACCTGTTCCACTTCCTTTGAGTAGAAAATTTGTTCCTAACGTGAAACCAAAATCTCCCCACCCTAATTTAAAGCCATTTCCCTTTCTCCTATTACTATCTGACCATCTCATCCCAAGCGTAGGATTCGGCATCTCATCCGCTGATGGAAACCCTGGGACTGAGATGGGATCAGTTCCCCAGAGGTCCATGGGGGCCGAGAGTCCTCTTAGCTGAGATCAGATGGGCACAGTGAGGTGTCTATGTGTGAGCCCCTCATCTGAATGCTTGGTCATCATTCAACAGGGACTGCATTGCTCACACAAAGACGCTCAGTGATGCCCAAAGTGCCTGGGGTGATCCTAGTTGTGCGCTAGTGCTTGTAAAGTGTGGTGGAACATCTCTGAGATGGACACCTCCTTCCTGAGCATCAGCTGAGGGGCAGAAGGGAGGTATTCTTGGCCATCCTAAATGTCACCACAGCCCTGTGCTCAGGGCACCCAGTGTGCCTTTTGCACCTGTCCCCATGGAGCATGTCCTGTTATTAAACTGACCAAATGGATGAGCTCACAACAGAAGAGCCAGACCTTCCTCTCTGCTCGGTCTGTGTCACACTCTGCCATTCAAGGCGTTACAAAGCTCTGAAACACTTATTTTCTTTCACTGGTGACACCTCAGTATGTTCGAGGCTCACATTTGAATGACATCAGAGTAAGTCTAGGGTCATGCCAGTTCCCAGTTGACAGGAGGCTGGCAAATGTTGTCTCATTGTAAGAAAGGGAAAGAAAGATGACATGGGCAATAATGGACCTGCCAGTCTCATTCCGGTGCCTGGTAATATCATGGAGAAAATGATGCGGGGAGTTACTGAAAAAGCCCTGAAGGACAATTCTGACATTGGTCGCAGCCAACACAAACTCATGAGTGGAAGGTCCTGTTTAACTTAATGTCTTTTAATGACAAGGTCACCCATGTAGTTGACCAAAGGAAGCCAGTTGATGTTATCCTTGAGGACTTCAGTAGAGAGTTTGATACTGTTCCTCACATTATCCGTCTGGACAAAATGTACGCATACGGCATAGACAGAAACATAATGAGTGGATGGGTGGGGCCAAAAGCTTACAGTAAATGGGGTTCCATCAGGCTATAGGACGGTCACTAGCAGGGCACCCCAGGGCTCAATTTTAAGGCAACTTCTCTTTAATGTTTTTGTGATTGATTTGCATGTAGTGCTAGAAGATGTTTTGAGCAAGTTTGCTGATGATATCAAATTAGAAGGAGTTGTTGCCTCTACTGAAGGTGGGGAAGACTTGCAGAGAGATGTGGACAAGATAGAGAACTTGGCAAGCACCAACTGCATGAAGTATAAAAACAAGGGCCTGATTCTGCACCTTGGTGGGGGCAACCCTGGACATGCACACTGCCTGGGGGATGGGACTGGTGAGCAGTCCCACTGAAAGGGGTTGAGGGTCTGGGTCAACAGCAAATTGAACGTGAGTCAGCAGTGTGCCCAGGCAGCAAGGAAGGACAACCGTCCCCTGGGGTGCATTGAGAATGAGATTGCCAGCTGGGTAAGGGAAGGGATTGTCCCTCTCTGCTCTGCATTGCTGCAGCCTCACCTGGAGCGGTGGGTGCACTGCTGGGCATCGCAGTGCATAGAAGAAGTAAAACTATGGGAGAGCACTGCAACTGAGAGATCTGAAGTTCAAAGTTTCACTGCAATTGACTGCTAGTTCAGGCTGGGCCCTTCTCACATCCCACAGCCTGAGATGAGACACACTGCCCACATGGGACTTGGGCCTCACGGCATCCCTGCACCCCACACAGAGCCTGGGAGCTGCTGTCCCCTTGTCTTTCATTTGACCTCATGCAAACCTGCATCCCACTGCCCGAGGAAGGGCCCTGAGCCAGCAGGAGGGACAGGATCTCCCTGCCAAGGGTCTGGCGATCAGGGCTTGGCTTTCTGCTTCATAACACAAAGGAGGCTTTTCTCAGCATCACAGCCACCATCCCAGTGCCTTTGCCTGCCTGTAACCATGGCTTCCAATTACCTGCTCTAACAAGTCCCTGGGGAAGCTTGCTTGTTAGTGGCCCTCAATGGGGCCCATTAATACTCCAAGAAACTTCTCTGTTCCTTCTGACTTGGTCTTCTTGAGCACTTTATGTCATCTTCTCTCTTCAGTGGTGGTTGATGGACTCAGCAGCGAAAGCCACCTGAGACCCATTACAGCCTAAAGAGCCCTCCTGTGCCTTGTGCCTTCCTGTCATCTTCTTCAGCTGTTCAGAACTTGCACAACAAAATGAAAAGGTATCTGGAGAAAGCTTAAAGAGGAAGAGTCTGATGGGCATTTTAAAAGTCCAGTTATTTATTTATTTATGGTTGTGTTTAAACAAGAATTTAAAGCAGAACTTGGGAGTTGATACTGATCCAGGATTTCCCTTAACGAGCTTTGCTCTGTCACTGTTGTGGACAAATGTCCTCCTCAACTTCCCCACCCCATTTTTACTCCCATTGGCCCCATGGGACTGGCATCGCTTTTCCTCACATCACTCTTCTCCTCTGGAGTCACCCGCTCACTGTTAAACCTCCTTTGCACCAACTCCCACTGGCTTTCCTCCAAGAACCAGCTGCATGTGAGCAATGAAAGAGTTCTCTTTTTTTGCCAACAAACAGAAGGAAAAGTAATGCAATTGTATGAACAGAAAAACACTGTGATCAACTGCATGCCCTGTCCAAGCTGCATCTACTGAGATTTTTCTTTCACAAGGAATACTTGTACAAGAAATGAGTTAGAAAAGAGAGGAAGGGACAGATATAATTATAGTTAAGGAGTTGACAGGAGAGTCCATCAGACTTTGGAGAGATGGAGCAGGTTCCAGTAATCTCCCTGAAGGTCACAGATCAGCCAGATAGCTGGGAGCTATCTGAGTGAGCAATGTGCAAGGGATGGGGAAATGTGGAGAGCAGTGAGAAGAGTGTGCGTCCGGATGGCCTGCTGAAAATGGGCTAGAATTCAAGCAAGTTTCATAACAAATCTTCATAACAGCAGCAAGCTTATCTTATGCTTAGATGCAAAACATCCCATTACTCAGCCCTTCTTTCTTTTTCCCAGAGCCTCATTATCATCAAATCAGCATTCAAAGACGTCAAACCGACCTCTCCATCCCCCACAGCTGCTCAGGGCAGAGACAGAATCCTGGAGGTTGCTTCCAAAGCTGGTGTCAGCCATGCAGCGAAGGACTTGCTCCCTCCTGTTTTCTTTCCGGGGGTTCTCCACAGATTGAAGGACACAGACTGAGAGTCCCAGGCTGATCTGTAAGTGATCAACTGCTGGACCTAGAGCTCCGTTCTTGGTGGCACTTATCAGCGAATCATTAAGTCATAGAATGTGGTAGGTTGGAAGGAACCTAACATATCCCTTCTAACTGCCCTGCCATGGTCAGGTTGCCACCCATTAGATCAGGTTGTCCAGAGCCAAATCCAGCCTGGCCTTGAGCACCTCCTTGTTGTTCCAGCATCTCTGGGCAACTTGTTCCAGTGCTTTACCACTCTCTGAGCAAAGAATTTCCTCCTAATATATAATCTAAATGATTCCTCTTCTAGCAGAAACTGTTCCACCTTGTCCTGCCATATTTGTACTGTGCAGGAAGTTGATTTCCTTCCTGCCTATGAGCTCTTTTTAAATACTGGAAGGCCGCAGTGAGGTCTCCCCAGAGCCCTCTCTTCTCCAAGCTGAACAAGCACAGCTGCCTCAGCCTGTCTTCATAGGAGAAGCTCTCCGTCCTTCTGATCATCTTGGTGGATCTCCTCTTAGATGGACTCCAACAGCTCCACATCCTTCTTGTGTTGGGAGCCCCAGGCCTCAATGCAGTAATCCATATGGGGTGTGATGGGGTCGGAGCAGGTGGGACAAACAACTCCCTCAGCGTGTTGGCCAGCCCCCTTGGTTGCAGCACAGGATGCTGTTCGTCTTTGGGGCTGCAAGCGTACACTGCTTGCTCATGTCCAGCCTTTTGTCCATCAGGCCCCCAAATCCTGCTCCGCAGAGATGCTCTCAGTGAGATCTTTTCCCAGCCTGTGCACATATCTGGGATTGCCCCAACCCATGTTCAACACCTTGCATTTGGGCTTGTTGAATCTCATCAGGTTCACATTCGCTCACTTTTCACGTTTGTTCGGGTCCCTCTGGATGACATCTGTTCCTTCTGTTGTATCAGTTGCACCCCTCAGCTTGGTGTCATCATCAGACTTGTTGAGGGTACACTCCATCCCACTGTCTATTTCACTCATAAACATGATGAAGATGATGAAGATCACCAATCCCAAGATGAACCTCTGGGAACACCATTCATCACAGGCCTCCACCAGAGCTTAGGGCTGCAGAATTGCATTTCCAAGAGTGGCACTACAAGTCTTTTGAATACCTACAGGGAAGGTAACTCTCTGGGCAGCCACTTCTGCTAATCAGCAGCATACAGTAAAGAAATACTTTCTTGGGCTTGGATAAAATTTTGCATGTTTCATCCGGAACCAATTGCGCTTCGCTAACATACCCAGCTCCTTTCCCTCCTTGCAGCTGGCCAGCCACACTGCCCCAGGCCTCTAACAATGCACGGGCTTATCATGACCAAAGTGTAGGACTCAGCACTTTGTCTTGCTAAAGCTCATCCTGCTGTCATCAGCCATTGGATCAGTATGGATATTAAACAGGGCAGGTCCCAGTACTGACCCCTGAGGAACATCACTCGTAACTGGCCACCAGCAGGATCTAACTCCATTCACCACCACCCCCTGGGCCTGGTCATCCAGCCAGTTCTTTACCCAGCAAAGAGAACACCTGTACAAGCCATGGGCTGCCAGCTTCTCCAGGTGAGTGCTGTGGGAGACAGAAACAAAGGCTCTGACAAAGTCTAGGTAGATCACATCCACAGCTTTTCCCCTGTCCACCAAGGCAGGTGATCTGGTCATAGTAGGAGCAGGGAGGTCAAGCAGGACCCGTCATTCATGAATCCATGTTGGCTGGGCCTGATCCCCTGGCTGTCCCGCACATGCCATGTGGTCACACTCAAGGTAATCTGCTCCGTCTTGTTTATTCCTTTTGATGAATACATTAGGTAAAGACGCTTCAGGAAGCATCCCAAATCAGAAGCATCATTGGGTTTAACCTGGCTCGATCTTGCATCCACACCATGGTTCTGGTGTTCAGAAGACGGCATCCTCTCTGGTTATAGCTATTCAGAACACTTTCTGCATATTGTTGCTGAGATGCTTGGAGTCATTAATTGTTCCTCTGCATGTGAGTTAGCATCAAACATGACATCTCCAGAGTCAAACTCTTCCAGTGAGGCAATGGTGCCTCTGACTTGGATATGAAACTTCTGAACTTGAATGTTGCATTCTGGTTGACTACCTGTTCATACTGGACATCCTCACAGCCTACAACAGCTGTGCATTACAACGTGATGCCAAGTGGGAGTGGTGCATGCAGCAAGCCATGGCAAGAGGGTCGTGCTATTCCAACAATCTAGGCATCATTTGCAGATCCAAGACAAAATACAATCATGATGCTGTTGTCTTTCAGGAGCTGTTGGCCATGGAGACCCAGGAAAGTCTCAGGGACGTGAGTGGGGTAGAAAAAAATCACATCCTCTGTAAGGACTCTGTATTCCCCTTGTGCGACCGTCCAGTTGTAGAAGCCATTTAACAGTGTCCCTGTGGTCCAAACAAGAGCTCAGGCCAGCAACTATACAAAAATTTCTAGCTCAGCATGTGTTGGTGTTCTCATTGGTGTAAAAACATGTAAGTAAGCATCCTAATTTAGAGGCACTGTTGGAGTTAGCCTGGCTGTATAGCGCATCTATGGTATTTGTGTTCAGAACGTGACACACAGGCACTGGACACATTGTGGGGCTCAGGGTTCACTAAGCAGCATGTAAACTCCTGGGCCATGGCTTTCCTGAAGGCCAAGTGTTGCATTTGTTGCTGCACATGAGTGTGCTGGACAGCCCAGAGAACTGGCATGATACTTGGCTGCTTCTGACGCCATTTACATGTGAGCCAATAGAAAACTGAGGTTTCATCAGTTGAAGCTGCCTGAGGCACCTTGGTCATCACCCAGGGTCTGTGTGTGAGCAACTGACTCCCCGCTGAAGGACCAAGGACTCAGAGCAGGAGCTCACATGCAGGCAACTCCTTGTGCACACCAGAACTGAACCAGAGGAATTCCAGCTCCTGTGGGTCCGTCGGGAGCTGAATCCTATTTCAGCTGCAGGCTTTCCATTTAGGGATGAAATGCCTGCACTGCCTCAGCTGGATCACTGCCCTGCCCAGGGGAAGTCCACCCCTCCCTGTCCTTCTCTGTGTGCCCTTTTGGTTACAGCAAACATTCTCTGGTAGGAATAACTGTATGTCTGTAATTTTTCACTCTCCACTGGACATTTGGTGGTTAATGCAGCAGATTTCAAAGTACAGTCACAATGCTGTCGTCTTTCAGGAGCTGTTGGCCATGGAGACCCAGGGACATCTCAGGGGAGATGAGTGGGAAGGATGAAAATGACATCCTCTGCTGCTGAGCTGGGCCGGGCTCCTGGGACACAGGGAGCTCCTACAAGTGGGCAGCTCTATAGAGCTGTGCCCAGGAGCAGCTCCTCGGTACAGCACAAAAGGGCAAGGGACATGATGTGCAGGTGACATGAGGATATAACAAAAAGGACGGAGAGATTACAGGATGTGTACAGTGTGAGCAGGCTGTGAGCTCACTGCAAGAGCATTGCTCTCCTCTTTTAAGAAGGTAAGTTTCTTGCTGCAGGTAATGCAGCTTATTTTCCCGGAGCTAACACTGAATTTGGTACATCTCATTGCAGATCAGGCTGCAAACATTCTGCGTTTCTTTTTCAGGGAAAAAGACGCAGTCCAGATGCAGGTACTCATTCTTGTTGTGCAGAGCAGGGTCCCTGCTGTGCCCCAGGGGCTGTGTGCCGGGGCAGGGACTCTGCCGCCTGCCAGGCTCAGCACTCAGCCTGCCCGGGGAGCTGCCCAGGGCGCTGCGGGGAGATGTGTGGGGGGAAGGAGCCCCCCGGCAGGGCAGGGCAGGGCAGGGGCCTTCTGCTGCCACAGCTGCTGCCTGGGGCAGGGGGATCACAGCTACACAGCTCTCCAGAGTCTTTCCAAGAGCACTTTGCGAGAGGAGAGACAAAGCAGGGATTTTTCTTTTATATCCTTAGGGAAGGGAAAAGGTTTGGAGGCTGAAATCTAAAAGCACCTGTCAACTTTGAACACATCCCTGAGACTCCTGAATTATACTTTAATCAATCATTTCTTCTGTATACAGTCACACAGAATGTGCTTTCAGCGTCTCCTTTCTCAAAGGACGGAACCAGTTGAAATTATTGTCGTTTTCTGCAGACATGAATAATGCACTTATTCTTCAAATAGGCAGCTTTCTCTAAAAGAAATTGAAGGGCACAGAGGTTGGGATGCTGGGCTCTAAGTGCACTTGGCGTAAGGATATGTGACTTGGAAACAGATTAAAATATCAAGTGAGGATAAAATAAGAAAAATAGAGGAAAGAAAAAGCTTTATTACCCGCTTCTGCTTATGGAATGCTGAGCTTCATGAAATCAGTTTCAGGGAATGGAGCAAATGAACATGGTCCTAAAAGAAAGAAAAGTTTTTATAGTATAGCAGGAGGTGTGACTGTGAGAACTGTCTTGTCATTATCTTTTGCACTCTGAACAGGACTCCATGCCCAGGAACTGCAGATGCCCAACAGCAGCTCCATCAGCGAGTTCCTCCTCCTGGCGTTGGCAGACACGCGGCAGCTGCAGCTCCTGCACTTCTGGCTCTTGCTGGGCATCTACCTGGCTGCCCTCCTGGGCAACGGCCTCATCAGCACAGCCGTAGCCTGCGACCACCGCCTGCACACCCCCATGTACTTCTTCCTCCTCAACCTCGCCCTCCTCGACCTGGGCTGCATCTCCACCACTCTCCCCAAAGCCATGGCCAATGCTCTCTGGCACACCAGGGCCATCTCCTATGCAGGATGTGCTACCCAGTTTTTCTTCTTTCTTTTCCTGTTTGGAGCAGAGTATTGCATTCTCACCATCATGTCCTATGACCGCTACGTTGCCATCTGCAAGCCCCTGCACTATGGGACCTTGATGGACAGCAGAGCTTGTGCCACCATGGCAGCAGCTGCCTGGGGCACTGGGCTTCTCTATTCCCTACTGCACACTGCCAGTACGTTTTCTCAAGCACTGTGCCGAGGTAAAGATGTGAACCAGTTCTTCTGTGAAATCCCCCAGATCCTCAAGCTCTCCTGCTCAGAATCAGACTACCTCAGGGAAACTGGATTTATAGTGCTTAGTGTTCTTGCCGTATATGGGTGTTTTGCTTTCATTCTTTTCTCCTACGTGCAGATCTTCAGGGCTGTGCTGCGGATGCCCTCTGAGCAGGGACGGCACAAAGCCTTCTCCATGTGCCTCCCCCACCTGGCCGTGGTCTCTCTCTTTGTCAGCACTGATTTTCTGGCCTACCTGAAACCCCATTCCCTGGTCTCCCCATCCCTGAACCTGGTGGTGTCATTTCTGTACTCGGTGGTGCCTCCAACACTGAATCCCCTCATCTACAGCATGAGGAACCAGGAGCTCAAGGATGCAGTGAGGAAAATTATGTCGTGGACACATTTCAGCAGCAATAAACTTCTCATCTGTCTTTACAAATGACTCACAGTCTTCCTCACTATGGGCCCATTTATGTTCTTTTATGTTCATAGTATTTATTTATTTATATGAATTGTTGCATTCTTCTTTACTGTTCATGTGTGTATATATATAATTGTTCTAAGTGGTTATCGTGTACTTGATGTGTGTTCGGATTCCTTCCACTTCTACTTAGGCATCACCCTGCTCTTTCTCCTGAAGGCCATAGGAACTCTGGGTTAGTACTGACTGCCTCACAGCCTCTGTGTGATTCTTCTGTATCTGCGGGGTAAGGAGATGCCAGCGGGCAATGTGGAGGCAGTGGGGATGCAGCAGGAACGGAACAGGAGGCTGGAGTAAAAATCCTGGGGCATACCTGTGCACACATAATGCCTTTGATAATGGCCCATTGTCATTCCAAGCATTTTGCACACCCCCAGACTCCCAGGGAGAGGTTTTATCAGCACTCTTCCCTGTCCACCTGGGTCTGCTGTCCACTCTGATCAACACGGCCAGCAGAGAGACACCCATCAATGGCCAAACAGACCAGAGGAGGGATGGGGTCTGATGGGAGTTGATGTGGTCATGCAATTTCCCTGAAGAATCAAGTATGACCTGGAGACCTATGACCTTGCTGCTGTTGCTCAGTCCCTGTCCCAGGCAGAAGTCCCTGTGACACTGTCCCACCCCTCATGCTAGCCATAACCCCAAAGACAACCCCGGCACAAGATGAGCATGCTGGGTGGTAGATGGAGCACCAGGATCTGGTTGTGACTATGGGCAGAATGAGCCTTCTGCTCAGTCCACTGCAAGGATGGCAGCCTCTGAGAGCTCACAAGGGGAAGCAGCTGGCAGAGGTGATCCTGGGGCCCTGCAGACCACCCCATGCCCGTGGGGCCACAAAGCAAGGTGCCTCAGGGCACAGACCCAGCAAAGCTTCCTGTTGCATGAACAGAAAGGAGACAGTGTTGAAAGAAGCTACCACCAGCCCCAGACCTCACACCAGTGGCTCCCAGCAACACTATCACCGTAATCTGCTGTGGGCTGATGGCTGAAATGGGGCCATTCCACTTTCTTACTGGGCTCAGTGCCTGCACCGGGGAATGGGCAGCCTGGCTCAGACCCTCTCCTGGCCCAGAGCTCGGCAGAGCTCAGAACAGGGCTGGCTGTGTGCTGTATGGGACATACTGGGGACCCACAAATCACCTGGAACTCTGGTTTCTCTGCAGATCTCACTGCACACATGGGAACAGCTATTGAATTTAGCGTCCCTTTCACCTTAGAATATTAATTGAAACTACACCTAACCCACAACACATTTAACTAATATTTTATAAAATTTAAAAGATTTCCAACACAGAAATCAGCTCAGTGTCAGTTAAGATTTCACATCCCTCTCATTCCTTACCTGTTCAGTGTAACTGTAGTGATTTCCTATGTCTGTACTTCTGTTTTGTTCTCTCGTGTCTTGACCTCCTTTCCTAATATATATCAGTAACTTCCTAAATTACCCCTGTGTAGCAGTTAGTTATTTCTGTTCTTGCTGTCACACCCAGTCTGTTGTGTCACTGCAGCTCGGGTAATGATTCACTTCTGAATGCTTTGGTCATTGCTGAACTCCAGACCATTCCGATAACAGCTCTCTGGATACCTAAGTGAAGGTTGCTAAGTTACAGAAACACACTTATCTACCAGGTGCCAGCTGTAAGCAAAGAAACAATCTAATAAACCATTTCTTTGTGTGTGCCGTAAGAAGATGAATTTTACTGTAAATCAACGTTGGTTCTGAGATTTACTGTGTTTTGTTTAGCTCAACATTTTCAATATCTAAATGGGAAATCAGTATTCTCCCAAAGCTTCATTAAATTTTGTGGCTCTTTATGGTCAGAATGACAATGAGGACACTTTGACAATACATCAGTTACACAGACCAGTACAAAAATCTACCTGGACTTCTGAAAGGCCCTTGGCATGGTCCCACATCACATCCTTATCTCTGTGGAGAGATGTGTGAGATGGATTTGAAGGGCGGACACTTCATTTGATGCAACCCAGGGTGTGGTTGTTTTTCTGGGCTGCAAGTGCACACTGCTGATTTGTGTTGAGTTTTTCGTCAACTAACACCTTCAGTGTTTCTCCTCTGGACTGCTGTAAGTGCATTCTGCACTCTGTTCGCATTTCTGCTTGGGATTGCTCTGACCCATATGAATATCTTTGCACATGGCCTTCTTGATCTTCACGAGATTCTCACTGACCTACCTCTGTAGCTTGTCAGGGTCCATCTGGGTGCCATCCCTTATCTTTACTGTGTTGACCACATCACAGAAATTGGTGTCACCCACAAACTTGCTGAACGTGCACTCAACAGCGCTGTCCAAGTCAGTGACAAAGAGGTTAAATACCACAAGTACCACCTGCAGACCCCTGAAAAATTCCCATTCTATCCACACAGCCACTGAGCTGTTGACCACAACTCTGGCTGTGACCATCCATCCAATTCCACATACAGTGAGTGGTCCATCCATCAATTCATGCCTCATGCCTCTCTCTTCAGAGAGAAGGGTCTCATACAGGGCCGTATCAAATGTCTTCCACCAGTCCCAGTAGACGGAAAGTGCCATCATCTCACAATCTACCCTCCAGGCAGTGAACCAACCCATCAGCTTCTTTTAGCCTGACAGCGGACCACACAGATGAAATCTCACCATGACCTTTCAAGTCCTATGCCTGATGTACACCTTTCAGGCAGACATGTCCAAGTTATGCGCCCATCATGTGCTAATGGGCAAGGGATGTGAAAACAAGGACCCAAGGCCTCTTCCTGTATGCAGGCAATCAGCTTCTCAGGCAGAAGGGATCTCTCAGTCCACCTGCCCAGCAGGTGCCTTCTGCTGGATTACCAGAGACATGGGAATGACCATTAGCTGCATTCCTAAAGGTACAGAGCTCAGCCATGAATTCAAGGCTGTCGTATTGGCTACTACAGAAGGAATGACTTCCAAAGCCCTTTGCCAGCCTTGTTCCTGCGGCAGGTCTGTCACCTCCAGAGACTGAAATAACCTCTGAAACACCATCTAGCCACGTCTGTTCCAAGGTGGTGAGTTCTGCTTGCACAAGTGACCTCACCTCAACTTATCTATCCCTGCCCCGTGGCCCATTGCTCAGCGCTAGGGCAGCTCCGGGGGGCCCTGCCGGCTGCTGCTTCCCGTACTGCCTCGAGGAGCCGCACTCTGTGTGCTGAGGCCACGTGGGAAGTGATTGGAGCATGGTGGGTATGTGGCCCAGGGCCGGGGCCTGGGACTTGGGCCTGCAGCCTCCCCTCACTATGCAGAAGTTTTCTTCTCCTGGGGTCCCATTTCAGGACTGGCAGAACGGTGATCTTTTTGGTTAGACGGTGCCTGGACCGGGCGCTCTCGAGGAGGGCTGATGAGCGCCAAACTGAGGGACGGAACTGACCTGCAGAAATCAAACTCTTTAACTACAGAGTAGCTGTAACACAGCAATGTTTAATCAGCGCTGCACACACGCTGGATGCAGAGGGGATATTGCCACCTAACCTGCATACTGAAGGCAAGAAAGTCACATACTTAAAGAGCAAGCTGCTAACATACACATTAGATGTCCAAGAAAAGGTTGTTTCATTACAATGAGTCCCCCGAATGATTGACATTCTCTCTCCCCTCCCCCCCCTCTGGCCCAAGTCTTTTACACGTGCTCTTTTACGCACACATATCTCTTGGTGGTCTTTCCTTTGAAGGTCATCATGTTATTTTCTTGGGCTTGGGTCAGGATGGAGGACTCCTGGTTGGCTCTGGTTGGTCATCTCATTGGCCAAAACTCTATTCACCAATGTGCTGCTGCTTTGTTAATTTGTGTTTTTAGTCTCCGAGCCTGCTACCTTGCATTCCAAATATAGGATAGCTAATGATGTGATTTGGAAAAAAAAACGGAGGCGCTCTGTCTGTGCTAATTGTTTAGGTCTGCAGAAAAGCATCTGTTATCAGCTGCGAGAACCTGGCTTAGCGAGCTCAAGTAAACCTGAAGTAAAGGGTGAGTAAGTGCTGTAGAAAATTGTGAGTAAACCCAGAGAAAAGTGTGAATAAACTGAGAATAAAGTGTGAGTACAACTGGTGTAGTGTGTGACTAAACCCAGAGTAAAGTGTATGTAGACCCAAAGTAAAGTGTGAGTAAAACCCAGAGTAAGGTGTGAGTACACCCTTAGAAGAATATGAGTAAAGCCTGGTAAAGTGTGCATAAACCCAAAGCAAGGCGAGAGTAAACTCAGACTAAAGTGTGAGTAAAACCCAGAGAAAGGTATGAGTACACCCGGTGTAGAGTATGAGTAAATGTGGTAAAGTGTGTGTAAACCGGGAGTAAAGTGTGGGGAGACTTGCAGTTTAGCATGGGAAGACATGGAATTAAGAGTGATAAATCCTGGACTGAAGGGTGTGTATACATGGACAAAAGTGTGGTGTAAAGTGTGAGTAAACCCTGAGCAAAGAGAGAGTAAACCCGGAGTAAAATGTGAGTAAAACATTGGTACAGTGTGAGAAAAACCCAGAGTGAAGTGCGAGTAAAAACCGAGAGAAAACTGTGAGTAAGCTTGAAGTAAAGAGTGAATAAACCTGGAGTAAACAGTGAGTAAAACATTGGTACAGTGTGAGAAAAACCCAGAGTGAAGTGTGAGTAAAAACCGAGAGAAAACTGTGAGTAAGCTTGAAGTAAAGAGTGAATAAACCTGGAGTAAACAGTGAGTGAAAGCCAGAGAAAAGTGTGAATAATACCAATGCAACATGTGAGTAAAACCTAAGTAGAGAGTGTGTAAAACCAGGAGAAAAGTAAGAGTAAACCAGAGTAATCTGTGACAAAACCCACGGTAATATCTGAGAAAACCTAAAGAAAAGTGTGAGTTAACTGGAAGTAAAGTGTTAGTAAACATGGAGTAAAGTGTTAATAAACATGAATTAAAGTGTGTGCAAAATACACAGTAAAGTGTGAGTATGCCCAAAGTAGAGTAGTGACTGAATGAAAGGTAAAGTGTGTGAAAACCTAGAATAGAGTGTTAGTAAAACCAGGAGAAACGTAAGAGTAAACCGAGAGTAAGGTGTGAGTAAAACATGAGTAAAGTGTGAGTAAAACCCGGAGAAAATGCTGAGTAATGTGTGGGCACACACAGAGTAAATTGTGAGTAAAAATGGAGTCAAGTGTGAGTGAACCTGGAGTCAAGTGTGAGTAAAAACCTGAGTAAGCTGTAGGAACGCACGGCGTAAAATGTGAGTGCACTCAGATGAAAGAAAGAGTAAATCCAGAGAAAATGCGGAGAAAAGTGTGACTAATCACGGAAGTGTGAGTAAACCTGGAGTGAAGTGTGAGTAAAACATGAAGCAAGGTGAGACTACACCTGGAGTACCGTGTGAGAAAAACTAAGAGAAAAGTAAGAGTAAACACGGAGTAAACTGAGAATAAACTTGAATTAAAGTCTGAGTAAGCCTGGAATAAAGTGTGAGTACATCCTGAAGTAAGGTGTGAATAAACCCGGTGTAAAGTGTCATGAAGTAAACTGTGAGTAAAACCATGTGAGAGGTAGATGGTGTTTTTGCAGTGGAAATTTCCAGTCACAAAGAAAGCTGCTGAACCGAGCAAGGTTGAGACTGGGGTGTTCAGACCTGGGTAGAATTGGCACAGGCAATACTAGGTAGGGTAATTACATAGCACAGGGGAGAGTCCGGTACAGGACAGAACTACTGGGCAGATTGTTGAAAATATTGTCCTCCTAGCGCCATAAAAAGTACAGAACGCACCTAAAAACAAAGGGTTGGTAACAGACACTGTATGGAAATGTCAGGTAGCAACAGCACTGGAAGATTGTGAACCTGAGACGCTCAACCAGTGAGTGCCAGGAGAGGCTTTACCTGCGTCGGACCCAGGGTATACAATGGGATGGATTTCACTGACTAGTTGTGCAATTTCTCCCTTGTCAGTCGGGGGTGTGCGCCCATAACTGCACTAACGAATAAACTTCTCTTCACAGAGATCTTGGCCTGATTAGAAACTGTTGATATTGAGCGTGTTTCTCACATGGATGTACAGGTGTGCCATCCCGGGCTGAGAGTGAGTGGGCAATAAACAGGTCCATCAAAAACAAGTTTGCAGTCAGAACCTCTTATAGCACAATCAGAATGTTTTGGACAGAGCAAGGCCATCTCATTTCTCACAAGATTCTCCTCCCCCAAGTCTCCAGCCTTCTGTCTGTGGACATGGCAATGCCCTTCCAAGCCTCTGAGACAATTCCAGGCACACCTCAGGAAAAGTGTTTCTCCTTGGTCTGCTACGTAACGCAGGACCTGAGGGCTGACACAACTGCATAGAGAAAGGAGAACAGTGTGGTGCTGCAAAGAGAGCAGCACTGAAAAGACCCCGTCCTGCTGCTGCCCATGGCCGTGGCTCCAGGGAAGCAGCAGCAGCACAACTGAAAGGCAGCAGAGAGGGAGCGGCCACCGGGCAGTGAGGGGCAGCCCCACAGACAGCAGGGCTGCAGCTCCGTGTGGCAGTTGGGCTCTTGGTTCCTGCACTCCTCCTGTGTGCAGGGCTGCTCTCTGGGATCCAGAGGAGGTGGGGGCTGAGATCAATGATATTCTGATGATTTATTTATTGATTCAACAAGCCGGGTTACTTTTGTCCATTAGGATTGCCAGCCAGAAGACAAAGGTAGAATATAAAGAAGAAATGTGATGAACAGTATAGCTTTATTGGAATTAAAACTACCATAGGAACAACAAAGTAGGAGTGAGGGCAAAAAAGATGAAATAAAGGCAGTCCGAGCTTTTCCATTTTAGTGGTGCCGAAGCAATATATCTCCATACAGTGTCCTGAGAGCTTGCTTGATCTCGTGGTTCCTCATGCTGTAGATGATGGGATTCATGACTGGAGGCACCACCGTGTATAACACTGCCACCACCAGGTCCAGGGATGGGAAGGAGATGGATGGGGGCTTCAGATTGGCAAATGTGGCAGTGCTGACAAAGAGGAAGACCACAGCCAGGTGAGGGAGGCATGTGGAGAAGGATTTGTGCCGTCCCTGCTCAGAGGGCATCCTCAGCACGGCCCTGAAGATCTGCATGTAGGAGAAAAGAATGAAACCAAAACACGCAGATACTAAAGAGGCACTGACCATAAGAAGCCAAATTTCTCTGAGGTAGGCATCTGAGCAGGAGAGCTTGAGGATCTGGGGGATTTCACAGAAGAACTGATCCACAGCATTGCCTTGGCAGAAAGGCAGAGAAAATGTATTGGCAGTGTGCAGCAGGGAATAGAGAAGCCCAGTGCCCCAGGCAGCTGCTGCCATGGTGGCACAAGCTCTGCTGCCCAGGAGGGTCCCGTAGTGCAGGGGCTTGCAGATGGCAACGTAGCGGTCATAGGACATGATGGTGAGAAGGGAATATTCTGCCGATAGCAGAAAGGCAAACAGAAAGACCTGTGCAGCACATCCTGCGTAGGAGATGGCCCTGGTGTCCCAGAGGGCATTGGCCATGGCTTTGGGGAGAGTGGTGGAGATGCAGCCCAGGTCGAGGAGGGCGAGGTTGAGGAGGAAGAAGTACATGGGGGTGTGCAGGCGGTGGTCGCAGGCTACGGCTGTGCTGATGAGGCCGTTGCCCAGGAGGGCAGCCAGGTAGATGCCCAGCAAGAGCCAGAAGTGCAGGAGCTGCAGCTGCCGCGTGTCTGCCAACGCCAGGAGGAGGAACTCGCTGATGGAGCTGCTGTTGGGCATCTGGGACTTCTGGGGATGTGGTTCTGAGAATGGAGGAGAAGACAAGGAGATGTTAGAAAAGACTTCAGAGGAGTCAGCCCTGCTCTGAGCCTTTGAGGACATGGAAGTTTCCACCAGTGTCTCCTAGATGTTAGGTGGGAAGGTATCTACACTTCGATCCCTTGTTTACTGATTCTGATTCTGCCCAGCGGGTCTATGGAAATATTCCCTTTTTATAACAGTGAACCATGAAATTGGCACACTGCCCTTCTGCCTGTGTAAGGGAAGGAGATGCGATTCGTCTCATCCTCTTTTCCATCCTTCAGGGATGGGTCCGTAGTATCAGAATCACAGAGCTCATGCTGTCATGCTGAGTAAGGGAGAGAGAGATGCTCATGAGATCAGCACTGAACCAAACCTGTACGCATTGTGTCATTTTGGTAGGGGAGAGCCTGACTTCAAATCCATTTGCAGAATGCTTTGTCTCTCCAGATCCCGTACGAGTGATGAAAAATCTTTGTTGTATGCAGTCTCCCTCTGATTAAAGTAAACTTCACACCTTGCTCTCTAGAAGATGAGAGGAAATAATAGATTCTATTTTTGGATTTGGATTCCCCACAGAATAAATAGTGAAATGGTAAAAAATCTTCAGGTTTGCTTTCCTGCTGTAAGCATAAGTCAGTGAGCAGAGGTAACACCTCCGCACTGTCACTTAGAGAAGAGTCAAGCTGCTCTGTCTGTCAGGCTTGTTCCTACCTGCCCCGTGCTGCCCCTTGCTCAGCTGGAGGATGGCTGCACCCTCAGGTTGCTCCGGAGAAGAGCCCGGGCTGTGCAGAGGGACAATGTCCAACTGCTCTCTTTCTCAGCCCAGCTCTGGAGGGGAGGATGAAAGGGACATGGTGAGGCTTCTGATTCACAGGGCTAGAGCTCTCAGACTGAAGGAAGAGCACAGAGGAGCTGTGCCCATCTTGGGGCTCGTGGCAGCTTTCCAGGGGACGCCCACAGTGGTAGACTCGAGCTGATGTCTCCTGGAGATCAAGCTCATTTTTCAGTCTTAAAGAACTGCACTGCACTGCACAGAGCTTGTGAAGGGCAATGGACTCATGGGCAATGGGGTCTGAAGAAAACCCCCCTAGGACAGGATCAGTAGCAAAACTGGAGCTTAACACACCCTGCTCTGCAACTCCAGCTCTGCACTGCTGTTGCCAAACTCACTCAAGGAGGCCTTTTCCTTCCCCAGCTGCCCACACACCTCCCAGGCAGCACGGTCCAAAGTGACTGTGCTCTGTAGGACAGCCCTGGGCACCCGGCTGCACCCCCGCTGCACAGGATGCAGCCATCCTGGGACACACAGCCCTCAGGGCTGTGCTCTGATGCTGCAGAACGGAAGCCCTCAGCTAGAGCAAGTCTTTCTCCACTGTAAAGAAACATTGAGCGCCCTCTGCCAGATACTTAATGGGATGTCCCAAATTTAGTGACCCCTCTAGGAAAAGCAGATTCATTGCCTGGAGAAAAAGACTTACCTTGTCAAGGATAGTGAGAAATGCACTCTGGGCTTCTCAAAATGCTTCTCAAAGGCTGTGAGCAATGCTCCTTCAGTGTGCTCACAGACACTCACACTGCACACATCCTGTAATCTCTCTCTCGTTCCCCTTCTATCCTCATGTCACCTGCAGATCATGCCCCCAGCCCCGCTGTGCTGTACAGAAGAGCTGCTCCTGGGCACTGCTGTCTCTCTGCCTTCAGCTCTGCCCACTTGTATCAGCTCCCTGTGTCCCAGGAGCCCGGCCCAGCTCAGCAGCAGAGGAGGTGATTTCCTTCTCCCCACAGCTCTCCCTGGAGATATCCATGGCCCTCCTGAGCTGACAGCTCCTGCAAGGCAGAAGGGTCATCACTGCAGAACGTACTTCATAGTCAGCTCAATTAATCAGCATGCCCACTGGATTTCAGAAGCACAGTTGTTCCTACCAAAAGAAGTTTGACCATGAGAGAAGTAAAAGCCAAATCTGGAAACCTCTGCGCATGACCCGTAACAAAAATGACACACAGACAAGGACTGGGAGGAGGACTTCCCCTGTCTGGGTAGTGGTAGAGCTGAGGCAGTGCGAGCGTGAAATTACAGGATCACAGCATGGCTTAGGTAGGAGGGGTCTTAAAAGAGAACCTAGTTGCAAGTCCCCAGCCATGGGCAGGGCTGTCAACCAACAGATCAGGATGCCCAGGATCCCAACCATACTGACCTTGAATGTCTCCAGGGATGGGGCATATACAGCTTCTATGGACAATTTCTTCCTGACACTGTGTGTAAAAATGTCTTTCTAACATCTAACCGAAGTCTCCCCTTTTTAACTTAAAGCCATTTTCCTTTGTCCTATTACTATCAGGCCATCTCATCCTAACCCTAGGGTTAGGCATCTCATCCACTGCTTGAAAGCCTGGGGCTAAAATGGGATTCAGTTCCTCACAGAACCATGGGAGCTGGGAGTCCTCATAGTGGAGTTCAGATGTGCACAATAATGTGGAGAGGACTTGCAGAGTGCTGTGAACAAGACAGAGAAATGGGCAAGCACCAACCACATGAAGCATAACAAGAACAAATGCCTGATTCTGCACCTGGGAGGGGGCAACCCTGGACATACACACTGCCTGGGGGATGGGACACTGGAGAGCAGTCCCACTGAAAGGGTTTGGGGGTCCTGGTCAACATCAAATTGAACGTGAGTCAGCAGTGTGCCCAGGCAGCCAGGGAGGCCAACCGTCCCCTGAAGTGCATTGAGCACGGCATTGCCAGCTGGGTGAGTGAAGGGATTGTCCCTCTCTGCTCTGCACTGCTGCAGCCTCACCTGGAGCACTGCGTGCACTGCTGGGCATCACAGAACATAAAGGACATAAAACTATGGGAGTGTGTCCAAAGGAGAGCACTGGACGAAGACCCCAAGGAAAGGAGTTACAGAACCAAGATTGATAGAATTCAAGGAGCATTCGGACAACACTCTCACTGATATGGTCTGCCTTTTGCGTGTTATTGTGGAGCCAGAAGTTGGATTTGAGAATCCTTGCGTGTCCTTTCCTGCATAGGATATTCTAGGATTCTATGATCGTGGGTACAAGCATGATGATGTTGGAGTCACTGCGCTGTCGCAGTGGATGCGAGCTTACTGACACCTGAGTCATTGTGTTGTCTCAGTCGTGTAGTGAGCAGTGATGTCAGAATTACTGAGTTGTGGCAGTGGTCAGGATTACAGTGGTGTCAGAGTCACAGCGCTGTAAATTAAGGGGAGAAAATCTCAGTGAGTTCAGCACCACTGCATTATATCACAGCTGATACGAGCGCAGTGGTGTTGCAGTCAGTCAGGAGCTCTGCATGTGGGTGAGCATCAGACATGGCATCGCCAGAACCAAACACTCCCAGTGAGGAAATGGAGCGTGAAAAACAGCTAGGCCTGAGAGATCTGAAGTTCCGAGTTTTATTGTCACTGACTATTTGTTCAGACTGGGCCCTTCTCACATCCAACAGCCTGGGATGAGATACACTGCCCGCATGGGACTTGGGCCTCATGGCATCCTTGCGCCCCATGCAGAGCCTGGGAGCTGCTGTCCCCTTGTCTTTCATTTGACCTCACACCAACACCCATCTCAGGATGCCCCAGGAAGGGCCCTGAGCCAGCATGAGGGACAGGATCTCCCTGCCAAGGGTCTGGCGATCAGGGCTGGGCCTTTCTGCTTCATAACACAAAGGAGGCTTTTCTCAGCATCACAGCCACCATCCCAGTGCCTTTGCCTGCCTGTAATCATGGCTTCCAGTTATCTGCTCTAACAAGTCCCTGGGGAAGATTTCTTGTTAGTAGCCCTCAGTGGGCCCCTTTAATACTCCAAGAAACTTCTCTGTTCCTTCTGACTTGGTCTTCTTGAACACTTCATGCCATCTTCTCTCTGCACTGTAGGTTGATGGACTGAGCAGCGAAGGCCACCTGAGGCCCATTACAACCTAAAGAGCCCTCCTGTGCCTTGTGCCTTCCTGTCGTCTTCTTCAAGTGTTCGGAACTTGTACAGCTAACTGGAGAGGTACCTGGAGAAAGCTTAAAGAGCAAGAGTCAGATGGGCATTTAAGAAGTCTCCATATTTATTTATTTATTTATTTATGGTTGTGTTTAAACAAGAATTTAAAGCAGCACTTGACAGTTGATACTGATCCAGGATGTCCCCTAATGAGCTTTCCTCTCTCATTGTCGTGGACAAACGTCCTCCTCAACTTCCCCACCCCATTTTTACTCCCATTGGCCCCATGGGACTTGCATTATTTCTCCTCACATCACTCTTCTCCTCTGGAGTCACCTACTCACTGTTAAACCTCCTTTGCACCAACTCCCACTGGCTTTCCTCAAAGAAACAGCTGCACGTGAGCAATGAAAGATTTCTCTTTTTTGCCAACAAACAGAAGGAAAAGTAATGCAATTGTATGAACAGAAAAACACAGTGATCAACTGCATGCCCTGTCCAAGCTGCATCTACTGAGATTTTTCTTTCACAAGGAATACTTCTACAAGAAATGAGTTAGAAAGAGAGAGGAAGGAACAGATATAATTATAGTTAAGGAGTTGACAAGAGAGTCCATCAGACTTTGGAGAGATGGAGCAGGCTCCAGTAATCTCCCTAAAGGTCACAGATCAGCCAGATAGTTGGGAGCTATCTGAGTGAGCAATGTGCAAGGGATGGGGAGATGTGGAGAGCAGTGAGAAGAGTGTGTGTCCGGATGGCCTGCTGAAAATGGGCTAGAATTCAAGCAAGTTTCATAACAAATCTTCATAACAGCAGCAAACTTATGCTTAGATGCAAAACATCCCGTTACTCAGCCCTTCTTTCTTTTTCCCAGAGCCTCATTATCATCAAGTCAGCATTCAAAGCGGTCAAACTGACCTCTCCATCCCCCACAGCTGCTCAGGGCAGGGACAGAATCCAGGAGGTTGCTTCCAAAGCTGGTGTCAGCCATGCAGCCAAGGAGTTGCTCCCTCCTGTTTTCTTTCCGGGGGTTCTCCACAGATTGAAGGACACAGACTGAGAGTCCCAGGCTGATCTGTAAGTGACCAAATGATGGACCTAGAGCTCCGTTCTTGGTGGCACTTATCAGAGAATCATTAAGTCATGGAATGTGGTAGGTTGGAAGGAACCTAACATATCCCTTCTAACTGCCCTGCCATGGTCAGGTTGCCACCCATTAGATCAGGTTGTCCAGGGCCAAATCCAGCCTGGCCTTGAGCACCTCCTTGTTGTCCAGCATCTCTGGGCAACTTGTTCCAGTGCTTTACCACTCTCTGAGCAAAGAATTTTCTCCTAATATGTAATCTAAATGTTTCCTCTTTTAGTAGAAACTCTTTCTCCTTGTCCTACCATATTCATACTGTGCAGAAAGTTGATTTCCTTCCTGCCTATGAGCTCTTTTTAAATACTGGAAGGCCGCAGTGAGGTCTCCCCAGAGCCCTCTCTTCTCCAAGCTGAACAAGCACAGCTGCCTCAGCCTGTCTTCATAGGAGAAGCTCTCCGTCCTTCTGATCATCTTGGTGGATCTCCTCTTAGATGGACTCCAACAGCTCCACATCCTTCTTGTGTTGGGAGCCCCAGGCCTCGATGCAGTAATCCATATGGGGTGTGATGGGGTTGGAGCAGGTGGGACAAACAACTCCCTCACTGTGCTGGCCAGCCCCCTTGGTTGCAGCACAGGATGCTGTTGGTCTTTGGGGCTGCAAGTGTACACTGCTTGCTCATGTCCAGCCTTTTGTCCATCAGGCCCCCAAATCCTGCTCCGCAGAGATGCTCTCAGTGAGATCTTTTCCCAGCCTGTGAACATATCTGGGATTGCCCCAACCCATGTTCAACACCTTGCATTTGGGCTTGTTGAATCTCATCAGGTTCACATTCGCTCACTTTTCACGTTTGTTCGGGCCCCTCTGGATGACATCTGTTCCTTCTGTTGTATCAGTTGCACCCCTCAGCTTGGTATCATCATCAGACTTGTTGTGGGTACACTCCATCCCACTCTCTATTTCACTCATAAACATGATGAAGATCACCAATCCCAAGATGAACCTCTGGGAACACCATTCATCACAGGCCTCCACCTGTGCACAGGGCTGCAGAATTGCATTTCCAAGAGTGGCACTACAAATCTTTTGAATACCTACAGGCAACGTAACTCTCTGGGCAGCCACTTCTGCTAATCAGCAGCCTACAGTAAAGAAATACTTTCTTGGGCTTGGAAAAAATTTTGCATGTTTCATCCGGAACCAATTGCGCTTCGCTAACACACCCAGCTCCTTTTCCTCCTTGCAGCTGGCCAGCCACACTGCCCCAAGCCATTAACAATGCGTGGACTTATCATGACCAAAGTGTAGGACTCAGCACTTTGTCTTGCTAAAGCTCATCCTGCTGTCATCAGCCATTGGATCAGTAAGGATATTAAACAGGGTAGGTCCCAGTACTGACCCCTGAGGAACACCACTCGTGACTGGCAACCAGCAGGATCTAACTCCATTCACCACCACCCCCTGGGCCTGGCCATCCAGCCAGTTCTTTACCCAGAAAAGAGAACACCTGTCCAAGCCATGGGCTGCCAGCTTCTCCAGGAGAGTGCTGTGGGAGACAGAATCAAAGGCTTTGCTGAAGTCTAGGTAGATGACATCCACAGCTTTTCCCTTGTCCACCAAGGCAGGTCATCTGGTCAGAGTAGGAGCAGGGAGGTCAAGCAGGACCCGTCATTCATGAATCCATGTTGGCTGGGCCTGATCCCCTGGCTGTCCTGCACGTGCCACGTGGTCACACTCAAGGTAATCTGCTCCGTCTTGTTTATTCCTTTGGATGAATACATTAGGTAAAGACGCTCCAGGAAGCATCCCAAATCAGAAGCATCATTGGGTTTAACCTGGCTCGATCTTGCATCCACACCACAGTTCTGGTGTTCAGAAGATGGTATCCTCTCTGGTTATAGCTATTCAGAACACTTTCTGCATAGAGTTGCTGAGATCCTTGGAGTCATTAATTGCTCCTCTGCATGTGAGTTAGCATCAAACATGACATCTCCAGAGCCAAACTCTTCCAGTGAGACAATGGTGCCTCTGACTTGGATATGAAACTTCTGAACTTGAATGTTGCATTCTGGTTAACTACCTGTTCATATTGGACATCCTCACAGCCTACAACAGCTGTGCATTACAACGTGATGCCAAGTGGGAGTGGTGCATGCAGCAAGCCATGGCAAGAGGGTCATGCTATTCCAACAATCTAGACATCATTTGCAGATCCAAGACAAAATGCAATCATGATGCTGTTGTCTTTCAGGAGCTGTTGGCCATGGAGACCCAGGGAATTCTCAGGGGACGTGAGTGGGGTAGAAAAAAATCACATCCTCTGTAAAGACTCTGTATTTCCCTTGTGCGACCGTCCAGTTGTGGAAGCCATTTAACCGTGTCCCTGTGGTCCAAACAAGAGCTCAGGCCTGCAACTGGGCCATGGCTTTCCTGAAGGCCAAGTGTTGCATTTGTTGCTGCACATGAGTGTGCTGGACAGCCCAGGGAACTGGCATGATACTTGGCTGCTTCTGACGCCATTTACATGTGAGCCAATAAAAAACAGAGGTTTCATCAGTTGAAGCTGCCTGAGGCACCTTGGTCATCGCCCAGGGTCTGTGTGTGAGCGACTGATTCCCCTCTGAAGGACCAAGGACTCAGAGCCGGAGCTCACATGCAGGCAACTCCTTGTGCACACCTGAACTGAACCAGAGGAATCCCAGCTCCTGTGGGTCAGTGGGGAGCTGAATCCCATTTCAGCCCCAGGGTTTCCATCTAGGGATGAGATGCCTGCACTGCCTCAGCTGGATCACCGCCCTGCCCAGGGGAAGTCCACCCCTCCCTGTCCTTCTCTGTGTGCCCTTTTGGTTACAGCAAACATTCTCTGGTAGGAATAACTGAATGTCTGTAATTTTTCACTGCCCACTGGACATATGGTGGTTAATGCAGCAGATTTCAAAGTACAGTCACAGTGCTGTTGTCTTTCAGGATCCGTTGGCCATGGAGACACAGGGACATCTCAGGGGAGATGAGTGGGAAGGATGAAAATGACATCCTCTGCCGCTGAGCTGGGCCGGGCTCCTGGGACACAGGGAGCTCATACAAGTGGGCAGCACTATAGAGCTGTGCCCAGGAGCAGCTCCTCTGTACAGCACAAAAGGGCAAGGGACATGATGTGCAGGTGGCATGAGGATATAACAAAAAGGACAGAGAGATTACTGGATGTGTACAGTGTGAGCAGGCTGTGAGCTCACTGGAAGAGCATTGCTCTCATCTTTTAAGAAGGTAAGTTTCTTGCTGCAGGCAATGCAGCTCATTTTCCCGGAGGTATCACTGAATTTGGGACATCTCATTGCAGATCAGGCGGCAAACATTCTGTGTTTTTTTTCAGGGAAAAAGATCCAGTCCAGATGCAGGTACCCATTCCTGTGGTGCAGAGCAGGGTCCCTGCTGTGCCCCAGGGGCTGTGTGCCGGGGCAGGGACTCTGCCGCCTGCCAGGCTCAGCACTCAGCCTGCCCGGGGAGCTGCCCAGGGCGCTGCGGGGAGACGTGTGGGGGGAAGGAGCCCCCCGGCAGGGCAGGGGCCTTCTGCTGCCACAGCTGCTGCCTGGGGCAGGGGGATCACAGCTACGCCGCACCCCAGAGTGTTTCCAAGAGCACTTTGCAAGAGGAGAGAAAAGGCAGGGATTTTCTCTTCCCTACTCAATGGAAAAAGGAGAGGAGGCCTTCAAAACTTTTCTAAAAGTTCTGAAGGCATCTCTAAGATTCCTGAATTGCACTATTTTCCATCTCTTGTTTTGTGAATAGTCACGCACAATGTGCTTTCAGCCTGTCCTTTCTGAAAGGATGGAACCAGCTGAAATCATCATTGCTTTCGCCCGCCATGAATAATGCACTTATCTTGCAAACAGGTAGCTTTCTCTAACAGAACTCCAAGGGCCCAGAGTTTGCAGTTGGGGGCATTACAATTAGTGGGGTTAAAGGTAAGAGATATGGAAAGAGCAGAAAACATCCTGGAAGATGGGATAAGAATAGAAAATTAGAGGAAGGTTAAATCTCCATAAGCTTATTCTGCTGATGGAATGCTGAACTTCATGAACTTAAATTCAAGTTATGCAGGTAAATGAACATTGTCCTAAGAGAAAGAATAACTTGTATAGTATAACAGGAGGAGTGACTCTGAGAATGGTCGTGACTTGTCATTATCTCCTGCGCTCTGAACAGGACTCCATGCCCAGGAACTACAGATGGCCAACAGCAGCTCCATCAGCGAGTTCCTCCTCCTGGCGTTGGCAGACACGCGGCAGCTGCAGCTCCTGCACTTCTGGCTCTTGCTGGGCATCTACCTGGCTGCCCTCCTGGGCAACGGCCTCATCAGCACAGCCGTAGCCTGCGACCACCGCCTGCACACCCCCATGTACTTCTTCCTCCTCAACCTCGCCCTCCTCGACCTGGGCTGCATCTCCACCACTCTCCCCAAAGCCATGGCCAATGCCCTCTGGGACACCAGGGCCATCTCCTACGCAGGATGTGCTGCACAGGTCTTCTTTTATATGTTTTTGTTTTCAGCAGAGTATTCCATTCTCACCATCATGTCCTATGACCGCTACGTTGCCATCTGCAAGCCCCTGCACTACGGGACCCTGCTGGGCAGCAGAGCTTGTGCCACCATGGCAGCAGCTGCCTGGGGCACTGGGCTTCTCTATTCCCTGCTGCACACTGCCAGTACATTCTCACTGCCTCTGTGCCAAGGCAACGCTGTGGATCAGTTCTTCTGTGAAATCCCCCACATCCTCAAGCTCGCCTGCTCAAAATCCTATCTCATGGAAATTGGGCTTAGTGTGATTAGTGCCCTTGTTTTACTTGGGTGTTTTGCTTTCATTCTTTTCTCCTATGTGCAGATCTTCGGGGCCGTGCTAAGGATGCCCTCTGAGCAGGGATGGCACAAAACCTTCTCCACTTGCCTCCCTCACCTGGCTGTGGTCTCCCTGTTTCTCAGCACTGTCGTGTTTGCCCACCTGAAGCCCTTCTCCATCTCCTCCCCATCCCTGGACCTGGTGGTTTCATTTCTGTACTCAGTGGTTCCTCCAACGCTGAACCCCGTTATCTACAGCATGAGGAACCAGGACCTCAAGCATGCCCTCAACAAACTGTTGCAATATGCACTACTCCAGCTTCAATAAAGTGCACATCTTCCTCACATGATTCCCAGTCATTTTTTTTTTCCTATTTTATGTGTTTGATTGTTTGTGTTTGTGTGATACTGTAATCTGTAAAAAAGTGTTGCATTTTTCCCCTTCTTCTTTCCCATCTACTTTCTATTTTTTCACGCCAAGGGCTCATGCAAATATGGAACCAGATTCCCTGAATAGGTTAAAAGACACTAAAAAAGCTTGCAAAATTACTTTTCCTTTGCTCTTCTCTCTTTCTACCTTGCCTGGATCTGGATCTGGGGGAGGTACAGCCACGGAGAGCAGCACAACACGCTCTTTTCATCCCTGCTCTCTTTACATTGCTCTCAAGTCCTTGCATTTGTACAGACATGAAGGTCTTGTGTGTCTCACCACAGCCCTGTTGTCTCTACAGCAGCACTCCGGGGCTGCAGTCCGTAGGCGGCAATATGAAGCTCTATGTCAGAGCTGGTCTCCTTGCTGCAGCGCCATAACAAGAGGGGCTCTTCAGAGCAGGACCAGAGAACTGGAGCCCTCTTCCAAAGGAATGGTGCAAAGAATATACCTCTGGAGCTGCTCCCTGAGAAGACCTTGAGATCTTCTGGTGTTCTTCACTGAGTGACGGGGACAGTTTCAGAGTCCCAAAGTGATCTGTTAGGGACTCAGGGCAGTGCTGTGTTTTGACATGGAAGGTGGCTCAGCACCACGCAGTCGTTTGCTCACTGCTGTTATTTCAACTCTAGGAGCCCCACATTGGGCACCAAAATGACTGTGGTGGTTCAACGCGCTGGGTGGCTCAGCACCACACAGTGCTTTGTGCACTGCCCCCTTCCCAGTGGGGTGGGGAAGAGAATTTGTTTGTACAACTCGTGGGCTTAAATAAAGCTATTTCCTATGAGAGATCAAAGGAAAGGGAAATACTTATGACATGAACGTATGTATGTCTCACTGGTGTGCCAGAGGGAAGGGTGCCAGGGCAATACCTGCACAGAAGTGTTGGACCCCCTGCCTTGTCACAGTCGGACAGAGCAGACAGAGGAGGGTTGGAAGAGTATCCCAGCTCGGCGTCACTGATGAAACCCCCTGCCTGCCAACCCCACTCTCCCAGGTCTCACTAAGCACCAGGCTTGAGATGCTGGAAATTGAAGGGGAAGTGAGTGGGGAGGCCAGGCAGGATCTGCCTAGGAGGGAGCCTAGGCTGAGGCAGTCACCCCCATGCCTTGAAACTGCCTTTGTCAGGAAAGGCAGGTGAGGAATTGTAGTGGGCGATTCCCTTCTCCGGGGAACGGAGGGCTCCATTTGCAGGCCCGACCCGACCTGTAGGGAGGTGTGCTGCCTCCCTGGGGCCCACATCAGGGACATCGCCAGAAAAGTCCTGGGTCTGGTTTGCCCCTCTGATTATTAACCATTACTGATAGTTCAGGTAGGCAGTGATGAAATTGCTCAGGGAAGCCTGCGAGCTTTCAAAAAGGATTTCAGGGGCTCATACTTTGCACTGCCTTTACCTCACTTTTTACTCTGGGTTTACTTACACTACTCCAGGTGTACTCATATTTTACTTCGGATTTATTCACGCTATACTCCAGGTTTACTCACACCTTACTTCAAGTTTACTTGCACTTTACTCTGAGTTTACTCACACATTGTTTTGGGTTGCCTCACACTTTACACCAGTTTGTTCTTACTTTTCTCTGAGTGCACTCAATTTTACTCCATGTGTTTCCACACCTTACCCCAGCTTTTACTGACACTTGACTCCAGGTTCACACCTAATTTACTCCGGGTTCACTCACACTTGTCTCCAGTTTTACTCACAATTTTCTCCGTATGTGCCCACACCTTTCTCGTGGTTTTACTTGCAATTAACTCCGGGTTTTACTCACAGTTTAATCAAGGTTTACTCACACTTTGTTCCTGGTTTTGCTCACACTTCACATCAGGGTTACACACACTTCACTTTGGATTTACTGTCATGATGGAGATGGAGAGGTCAGCTCAGCCTTGCCGAATGCTGACTCTCTGATAACGAGGCTCTGGAAAGGAGACAGAAGCTCTGAATAAACAGGGGTGTTTTGTACCTAGCCATAAGATGAGCTCTCTGCTGATTAGGAAGACTTGTTATGGAATTTGATTGCTTTCTAGCCAACGGATTGTTAGTGGAAATGTACTGAATATGTGTGTGTCAATGGTTTAAGGGCTGGTCCGGCCCGGTTCCGTGACTGGTGGGGCGGAGGGATTTCACAAAATCTGCACCTCCAGAAAGGGAAACAGGGGACCCCAAAATAATTAAAAACAGCGGCCACGATCTGAGGAGAAACAAACTAATTTACTAAATATGGTATCGGAATGTAAGATAACACACTATAATACAGTATATATCAACAATAAGATTGTTGATAAAGATTGTCTGAGAGCCAAAGGCCTTATGCTAATACTGAAGCCTTGCATGAAGTCGGGAGCAGCAGTAGCAAGCTGATCCGACAGGGAACACGGCGAGACGAGACGAGGGATGAGTCAGATGACCTGCGCCCATATATCTGTTCCCTTGAGCAGGAATGATAAAAGTACTCAAAAAGGCTCTTGGGGAACGTAGTTCTTCTTCTCTTCCAGACAGGTACCTGGAACTAAAGCATTTGCTCTTTAACTCCCAGTACACTGCATGATGTTGTGATGTGGACTACTAATAACCAAAAATCATAAAACCATGACAAATGTAAGTGCTTTCCAGAACTGTGTTTGCAGTACACAGCAACCGCTGCTCTACCCTGCTGCATATTTCATGTCCCTCATCCTCCAGGTGTCTCCAGCTCTCGTAAATAATAACCATGCTGAAGGACATGTTTTCAGCAGGCCGTCTGGACACACGCTCTTCCCACTGCTCTCCACATTTCCCCATCCCTTGCTCTTTCTTCACTCAGATACCTCCCATCTTTCTGTGTCTGATCTGTGACCTTCAGGGAGATTACTGGAACTTGCTCCATCTCTCCAAAGTCTGATGGACTCTCTTGTCAACTCCTTCACTGTGATTATATCTAGCCCTTCCTCTATCTGTCTAACTCATATCTTGTACAGATATTCCCTGTGAAAGACCAACCTCAGTAGATGCGGCTTGGACAGGGCATGTGGTTGATCAATGTGTTTTTCTGTTCATTCAATTGCATCACATTTCCTTCTGTTTGCTGGCAAAAAAGAGAACTCTTTCATTGCCCACGTGCAGCTGGTTCTCTGAGGAAAGCCAGTGGGAGTTGGTGCAAAGGAGGTTTGACAGGGAGCGGGTGACTCCAGAAGAGAAGAGTGATGTGAGGAAAAGTGATGCCAGTCCCATGGGGCCAACGGGAGTAAAAATGGGGTGGGGAAGTTGAGGAAGACTTTGCTCCACACAGTACCAGAGCAAAGCTCATTAGGGGACATCCTGGATCAGTATCAACTGCCAAGTGCTGCTTTAACTTCTTGTTTAAACACAACCATCAATAAATAAATAAATACTGAGACTTCTTAAATGCCCATCAATCTCTTCCTCTTTAAGCTTTCTCCAGATACCTCTCCAGTTAGCTGTACAAGTTCTGAACACCTGAAGAAGATGACAGGAAGGCACAAGGCACAGGAGGGCTCTTTAGGTTGTAATGGGACCCAGGGGGCTTTTGCCGCTGAGTCCATCAACCTCCAGTGCAGAGAGAAGACTGCACAAAGTGCTCAAGAAGACCAAGTCAGAAGGAACAGAGAAGTTTCTTGGAGTATTAATGGGCCCCACTGAGGGCCACTAACAAGCAAGCTTCCCCAGGGACTTGTTAGAGCAGATAATTGGAAGCCATGCTGACAGGCAGGCAAAGGCACTGGGATGGTGGCTGTGATGCTGAGAAAAGCCTCCTTTGTCTAATGAAGCAGAAAGGCCAAGCCCTGATCCCCAGACCCTTGGCAGGGAGATCCTGTCCCTCATGCTGGTTCAGGGCCCTTCCTGGGGCAGTGGGATGCAGGTTTGTATGAAGTCTAATGAAAGACAAGGGGGCAGCAGCTCTCAGGCTCTGCTTGGGGTGCAAGGATGTTGTGAGGCCCAAGTCCCATGTGGGCAGTGTGTCTCATCCCAGGATGTGGATGTGAGAAGAGCCCAGCCTGAACTTGCAGTCAAACCCAAGGAAACTTTGAACTTCAGATCTCTCAGTTCTTGTGCCCTCCCATAGTTTTACTTCTTCTATGCACTGCGGAGTCCAGAAGTGCACCCACCGCTCCAGGTGAGGCTGCAGCAGTGCAGAGCAGAGAGGGTCAATCCCTTCCCTCACCCAGCTGGCAATGTCAATATCAATGCACCCCACGGGACGGTTGTCCTTCCCAGATGCCTGGGCACACTGCTGACACATGTTCAATTTGCTGTTGACCAGGACCCCCTGTCCCTTTCAGTGGGACTGCTGTCCAGCGTGCCATCCTCCAGTCAGTGTGTATGTGCAGGGTTGTGCCTTCCCAGGTGCAGAATCAGGCACTTGTTCTTGTTATACTTTATGCAGTTGGTTCTTGCCCAGTTCTCCATCTTGTCCACATCTCTGTGCAAGTCCTCTCCACCCTCAGTGGAGGCAACAGCTCCTCCCAATTTGGTATCATCGGCAAACTTGCTCAAAACATCTTCTAGACCTGCATGCAAGTCATTCACAGAAACATTAGAGAGGAACTCTGCTTGTGACTGTCCACCAGCCTGATGGAACCCAGTTTGTGGTAACCGTTCCAGCCTTACCCACTGGCCACCTGCTCGCCTATCACATTATGTTTCTGTCTAGCCGTATGAAGGACATTCCATGAGAAACGGTATCAAAAGCTCTACTGAAATCCTAAAGGATAGCATCAGTTGTCTTCCCACGTTCACACAGAGGTGAGACCATGTTATAAATGGACATTAATTTAACAGGACCTTCCCTCATCAACTTGTGTTGACTGCGGCCAAAGTCAGAATTGTCCTTCAGGTGTTTCTCAATAACTCCCAGCATCATTTTCTCCATAATTTTACTAGGCACTGAAGTAAGACTGACAGGTCCATAGCTGTTGGGGTCTTCTTTCTTGCTCTTCTTTATAACTCGAACAACGTTTGCCAGCTACTTGTCAACTGGGAACTGGAATGACCATGGACTTCCTCTGATGCCATTCAAATGAGACCCCAGAACAAACTGAGGTGTCGTCAGTGAAAGAATGTAGAAGTGCCATACCACTGTAGTGCCTTGAACTCCAGAGTATGCCACAGATGGAACAGAGAGAAATATCTGGTCTTCTGTTGTGAGTTCATCTGTTTGATCAAAGGAGTAACACTACCTGCTCCATGGGGAAAGGTGCAAAAGGCACACTGGGTGCCCTAAGCACAGGGCTGTGGTGGCATTCAGGATGGCCAAGAATACCTCCCTTCTGGCCCTCAGCTCATGCTCAGGGAGGAGGTGTCTATCTCAGAGATTTTCCACCACACTTCACAAGCACCAGCACACAACTAGGATCACCCCAGGCACCTTGGGCATCACTGAGCGTCTCTGCGTGAGCAATGCGGTCCCTGTTGAATAAAGACCAAGCATTCAGATGAGAGGCTCACACACAGACACCTCATTGTGCACATCTGAATTCAACTAAGAGGACTTCTGTCTCCCATGAGCCTATGGGGAACAGAACCCCATTTCAGTCCCAGGGTTTCCATCAGCAGATGAGATTCCTAATCCTAGGGTTAGGATGAGATGGTCTGCTAGTTATAGGAGAAAGGGAAATGGCTTTAAAGTACAGAGAGGAGATTTATGTGAGTTTTTAGGAACAAATTTTCTACTCAAAGGAAGTGGAACAGGTTGCCCAAAGATATTCTGTGTGCCGCATCCTTGGAGGCATTCAAGGTCAGGATGGATGGGATCCTGGGCAGCCTGATCTGTGGTTGGCAGTCCTGCCCATGGATGGGGGCTTGGAACTAGGTGCTATTTAAAGTCCCCTCCAACCTAAGCCTTTCTATGCTTCTGTAATGTTATGCCTACACTGCCTCAGCTCTACCACTGACAAGAACAGGGGAAGTCATCTCCTCCCTGTCCTTGTCTGTTTCTCATTTTTGTTATGGGTCACGAACAGAGGTTTCCAGATTTGGCATTTGCTTCTCTCATGGTCAATTCTCTTTTGTTAGGAACATCCATGTGTTTGGAATCCTCTGGACGTGTTGATTAATGGATCTGACTTTGAAGTACATTCTGCAGTGATGACTGTGCTGCCTTGCAGGAGCTGTCAGCTCATGAGGGCCATGGATATCTCCAGGGATAGCTGTGGTTAGAAGGAAATCACCTCCTGTGCTGCTGAGCTGGGCTGGGCTCCTGAGACACAGGGAGCTGATATAAGTGGGCAGCGCTGCTGAGAGACAGTTGTGCCCAGGAGCAGCTCCTGAGCACCACACAGCAGGGCTGGAGCCATGACCATCCGGAGATGGGGAGGAGAGAAGGAAGAGAGCTTACAAGTTGTGTGGCACAATAGCAGGCTGAGAGCTCACTGAAGGTACATTTCTCACTATCCTTGACAAGGTAAGTCTTTTGCTCCAGGCAATGAATCTTCTTTTTCCTGGAGGGATCACTAACTCTGGGACATCCCATTAGATATCTGGCTGAAGGTGCTCCATGTTTCTTTACTGTGGAGAAAGACCTGCACCAGCTGAGGGCTTTGGTGCTTCATTGTCAGAGCACAGCCCTGAGGGCTGCATGTCCAAGGACGGCTGCAGGCTGTGCAGCCGGGGGTGCAGCCAGGTGCCCAGGGCTGTGGTGCAGAGCAGGGTCCCTGCTGTGCCCCAGGGGCTGTGTGCCGGGGCAGGGACTCTGCCGCCTGCCAGGCTCAGCACTCAGCCTGCCCGGGGAGCTGCCCAGGGCGCTGCGGGGAGATGTGTGGGGGGAAGGAGCCCCCCGGCAGGGCAGGGCAGGGGCCTTCTGCTGCCACAGCTGCTGTTTAGGGCAGGGGGATCACAGCTACGCTGCACCCCAGAATGTTTCCAAGGACACTCTGTTTGAGGAGAGGCATGGCAGGGATTGTCTCCTTTATTATCTTAGGGATGGGAAAAAGACTGGAGGCAGAAATCTAAAAGGGGCTGTCAACAGCAGAGAGATTTTACATGCAAGGAAATGCTGTGGGGTTGTTGAAATGAATATTAGGTATTGATTGCATGTTGTATGGTGATGAGGCATTGCTGAAGTACGTTGAGAAATGCTGACTACTTAGTGATGGGCAGTAGATTCCTCTGCTCTCATCAGAGTCTGATTTCTTTTCACAGTGTTATGGGGGTGCAATCATTCTCCATCTTCCATCTTGTCAAGCTCAGAGCAATTAGAAACATGCCCATCCATCTCCACTTACTCCGCACCAAGCAGCTGTGAATCCCTTTGCCTCTCGGGTCTCATAGGCAGTCATACTGAGTGCACCAGAAGCACTCAGAATTTCTCAATTCAGCAAACACTCCATGGACACACTGAGTGAGAGGAGGGAGTACAGAAAAACTATCACTAAAATGTCTTTTTGTGACCCATATTTTTCTGGCGTTGAGCTCACAGATGCTGACAAGCACCTCTCTGTTAGAAGTTACTTCATCTGGCACATTTTGTAAAGAAAAGTTGCCCTCACACAACTACCACATTTCCCTCTATCTATGGGGACAAGACTGCTTCCTTGAGAGAAAAAGTGCAGAAGCCCTCCAGGCAAACTCAGCATCATGAAATGTAGCTCACATCATTGTGATTGAATGAACATTTTCCACACAGAAATCTCTGACTTGAACTTTTGTACTCCTTGGACAGGTCCTGGTGCCCAGAAGTAGCAGATGGCCAACAGCAGCTCCATCAGCGAGTTCCTCCTCCTGGCGTTGGCAGACACGCGGCAGCTGCAGCTCCTGCACTTCTGGCTCTTGCTGGGCATCTACCTGGCTGCCCTCCTGGGCAACGGCCTCATCAGCACAGCCGTAGCCTGCGACCACCGCCTGCACACCCCCATGTACTTCTTCCTCCTCAACCTCGCCCTCCTCGACCTGGGCTGCATCTCCACCACTCTCCCCAAAGCCATGGCCAATGCCCTCTGGCACACCAGGCACATCTCCTACGCAGGATGTGCTGCACAGGTCTTTTTCTTTTTCTTTTTGTTTTCAGCAGAATATTCCCTTCTCACTGTGATGTCCTATGACCGCTACGTTGCCATCTGCAAGCCCCTGCACTATGGGACTCTGCTGGGCAGCAGAGCTTGTGCCACCATGGCAGCAGCTGCATGGGGCACTGGGCTTTTCTATTCCCTGATGCACACTGCCAGTATATTTTCACTGCCTCTGTGCCGAGGCAATGCTGTGGATCAGTTCTTCTGTGAAATCCCCCAGATCCTCAAGCTCTCCTGCTCAGGATCAGAATTTCTAAGGGAACTTGGGCTCCTCAGTACTAGTGCCTTTATTGGTATTGGATGTTTTGTTTTCATTGTTGTCTCCTATGTGCAAATCTTCAGGGCCGTGCTGAGGATGCCCTCTGAGCAGGGACGGCACAAAGGCTTCTCCACATGCCTCCCTCACCTGGTTGTGCTCTCCCTCTTTGTCAGCACTGCCATGTTTGCCTACCTGAAGCCCCATTCCATTTCTTCCCCACCTGTGGATTTGGTGGTGGCTGTTCTGTATGCAGTGGTACCCCCTGTAATGAATCCACTTATTTACAGCATGAGAAACAAGGAGCTCAAGGTTGCTCTGTCAGAACTGATGAACAAATGTGTTTCAAAAGCAATGAACTGCTCATATTTTTCTGTATGTCATCTGTAATTCAGGTTTTAACAATATCAAACTGTCTCTTTTTGTTTTGTGTTTTCATTGGTTAAATGGAATTTATTAAATGTTTTATTCTGTGTTTAATGTATTCTAATGTTTTTCACTGAAAGTTCATTATGCCTTTGAATTTGTATTCATCTTGTTCCTTAGCAGTGTAACGCAGACACCCTGCACATGACGAACCAGGCCCTCTGTGAACCACATCAAAACTAAGGGCATGCAATGACTTTGTCTGTCGTCCATCTTGTGAGACATTTCTGGAGCTGCCTGGGTCAGTTGCTCTCAGAAATCCACAGTCCAGCAGGAAGCATATGGCTGTTAGTCAAACTGTGCGGTGACCTCAGCCTGCAATAGCTGACGGGCCATCCCTTGGCTCCTGGCTGGGTTCTGTGCTTTCAGGCTCACATCTGTCAGTGCCTCTGGCAGGCCAGCAGCAGCACCTGCTTTGCACGTTGGTTGTCAGATCCCCTCTTCCTCAGTCCCTGTGAGACCCTGCATAGGAAAAGGTCTTGGATGTGGGTTCTCATTTCAGAAGTTTCCAATCTTCCTTCTGGGCTTTTTCCTTTTTGTACACAGAGCTGGCTGCTGCCTCCAGGATGGTCTATGGTAGAGGAATCATGCACAAACTTCTGATAAAAATTAGCCGAGACCTACAGGAGCCATTCTGGAGCATAGGCTGGTAGGTAGAAAGCTGCCTTTAATGTGATGACTGACATGAGGCAGTCAGGAGAAGCCTGGAGAACAGAGATGGGAGATTGAGGGGAGGGCAGAGGAGTTTTGCCAGCAAAAAATGAAGATCCTGAAGAGGAAAGAGGGGTTCAGGCAATGTTGGTGCTGCTTTGACTCACTCAGACTGCAAAACCCACAGACTTTAAGCCTCATTTGTACCTCTAAGTGAATTCCTCACCCTGACAGGAATCCACAACAAGAATGCTGAACCTCAGAGCTTCTCATGAAGCCCAAATTAAGAGAACTCCAGACCCCCAGCAAAACCTTTCCTCTCTTGCCCACTCCAATCCTTAGCCCATGGGTGTCCAGCCTTTTGTCTTGCCTGGGCCACATTTAGTGAATGGAAATTGTCCTGGGCCACGCAGTCTTTCCAAAAGGAATGTTTCCTATGTATTTCCATGGAAACTGCAACAGACACAAAGAGCACAATAACACGATTTGATAGAGCAAATTCTCAGCTGCCGCTGCGCAGCATGGAGAAGAGAAGGCTACAAGGTGAGCTGATAGCGACCTTTCAGTACATAAAGAGGAGCTAGAGGAAAGAAGGGGACAGGTTCTTTAGAAGGGTCTGTGGTCACAGGAGGAAGGAAAGTGGTTTCCAACTTAGAGAGGGGATTTGAATATAAGGAAAAGTCTTTGACAGTGAGGGTGGTGAGACACTGGAACAGGTTGCCAGGGATGTGGTGAATGCCCCATCCATGGAGACACTCAAGGCCAGGCTGAACCAGGCTCTGAGCAACCTGCTTGAGCTGTGGATACCCCTGTTCATTGCAGGGTTGATGGACTCAATGGCCTTTAAGGGTCCTTTCCAACTCTAAGGATACTGTGATTCTAAGACTGGTCCAAATCAGAAGGGGTTTGGTGGGTATTCAACACTCCCTAATATTCTCAGGCTGAGGGCATCACTGAAAGCACCAATAATTGGTTACCTTTTTGCAAAAACTTTGGAATCTGTGTGGCATTTGAAACTGCATCATACTGTCTACCAGTTACGTAATAGATGAAGCGGGGATGGCTGCTCCAGTATGAAAGCCAGTTGTGTATCTGCTAATACAACCGCCATGCAAGTTCATACCAAGCCAGGAGAAGATCCTATGGGATTTTACACCAGATAACCTACACTGGTGAAAATGCCTCAGTTTGAAACCCCCCAAGAGAATCCCCTCCCCCCACCCAGCCCCCCCAAATCCTTATGCCTGGGAAGAAAAAAACTGTCTAGGAAGGTGTAGGAAATCAGCGGGAGACAAGTCTCATGCCTTCATGATCAACAAGTCTCAGCTTTATTGAAGCACACGCAGGCATTTATACGATAGTTAATGAGCTACTACATATGCCAAATTGGGTTCTCTTATTGGTTAGTTCTTTACGTGAGAAAGTAACCTTCAACGCTAGATACCGTGACAGTCCCGTGATGAATGCCCGATTGTTTACCGCATACCACTCAATTTTCTTAACTGCAGCATGTTCTTATCACTTCCTTGCTCCTGAGTGAGGGCAGCACAACCTTGCCTGGTTTAATGAGCAGGGCCCTATCTCCTTATCAGCTGCATCCCATCATGGCCCCTCTCCCGGAGCCAGTGCTCCGGGTCCCAAAAGCTCTCCACACTAGAGTTCGAGAGCTAGTTACAACAGCTCCTGAGAACTTTGTCTATCCGTGGGATGTTCAAACCAGCGTGCTCCCATTGCTACGTGCTGGTAATGTGTTTCAGGTTATGTTTCAGGTTAAACAACGATTCAAGAATATGACTGAGAGATCTGCCCCAAGGCAAGATTGCTCTGCATGGCAGGGGGTGTGGGATGGTCTGGGCAGGTTCCTGGAGCGGTGGGCACCCCCACGGTATGGAACTTCATTTCCGAGCAACTGTAGGATCCTGAGAAACTGGTAGAATATTTGGGGAAGGTGTGCTGTAGCCGTGCTAATTTGTGCTAAAGAGGCACAAAACACGGCAGCGTGCCCGGAGTGCTATTGTAGAGACAACAGTGCTGTGGTGAGACACACAAGACCTTCAGGTCTGCAAAAATGCAAAGACTTGAGAGCAGTATGGCAGTGTAGAGTGAGCAGGAATGAAAAGAGCGTGTTGTGCTGCTGTCCGTGGCTGTACCTCTCCCAGATCCAGATTCAGGAAAGGCAGGAAGAGAGAAGAGCAAAGGAAAAGTACTTTTTCCAAGCTTCTTTTAGTGTCTTTTAACCTTTTCAGGGAACCTGGATACCTATTTACATGAGCTCTTGGCGTGAAAAAACAGAAAATAGTCGTGAAAGAAGAAGTGGAAAAAATGCAACATTTTTTTTACAGATTACTGTATCACACAAACACAAAAAAAACAAATGCACATAAAATAGGAAAAACAATAACTGCGAAGCATATGAGGAAGATGTGCACTTTACTGATGCTGGAATAGTGTATATTGAAACATTTCACTGAGGGCATGCCTGATGTCCTTGTTCCTCATGCTGTAGATAATGGGGTTCAGTGTTGGAGGAACCACCGTGTACAGAAATGACACCACCAGGTCCAGGGATGGGGAGGAGATGGAGAAGGGCTTCAGGTGGGCAAACACGACAGTGCTGAGAAACAGGGAGAGCACGGCCAGGTGAGGGAGGCACGTGGAGAAGGCTTTGTGCCGTCCCTGCTCAGAGGGCATCCTCAGCACGGCCCTAAAGATCTGCACATAGGAAAAGAAAATGAAAACAAAGCACCCAAATAAGACAAGGACACTAAAGAAAATAAGCCCAACTTCCCTGAGGTAGGACTGTGAGCAGGAGAGCTTCAGGATCTGAGGGATTTCACAGAAGAACTGATCCACAGCATTGCCTTGGCACAGAGGCAGGGAAAATGTGTTGGCAGTGTGCAGCACGGAAGTAAGGACCCCCGTGCCCCAGGCAGCTGCTGCCATGGTGGCACAAGCTCTGCTGCCCAGCAGGGTCCCGTAGTGCAGGGGCTTGCAGATGGCAACGTAGCGGTCATAGGACATGATGGTGAGAAGGGAATATTCTGCCGATATCAGAAAGGCAAACAGAAAGACCTGTGCAGCACATCCTGCATAGGAGATGTGCCTGGTGTGCCAGAGGGCATTGGCCATGGCTTTGGGGAGAGTGGTGGAGATGCAGGCCAGGTCGAGGAGGGCGAGGTTGAGGAGGAAGAAGTACATGGGGGTGTGCAGGCGGTGGTCGCAGGCTACGGCTGTGCTGATGAGGCCGTTGCCCAGGAGGGCAGCCAGGTAGATGCCCAGCAAGAGCCAGAAGTGCAGGAGCTGCAGCTGCCGCGTGTCTGCCAACGCCAGGAGGAGGAACTCGCTGATGGAGCTGCTGTTGGCCATCTGGGACTTCTGGGCACCCGGACCTGTGGGCACAAGAACCTGTCAGAGGAGTAGGAAAGTTAGTGACAAGGCATTCCACGTGGGAAATGTTCATTGTGCTCAGTGATGTGACCTACATTTCATGTGGTTGATTTGGCCATGAACACCTCGGTCATTTTGTCTCAAGGAAGCAGCCCTGTCCCTGTGTGTACATGGGAACGTGGCGATGCTGTGGTGATTTTATGTACAGAATTTGTCAGATGTAATCACTTGTAATGCAGAAGTTCTTGTCAGCGTCTGCACTACCAATGCCAGAACTATGGAGGTTGAAAAGAAACTTTTTAATGATGGTTTTTTTTTTTTTTTTCCTGCACTTTCTGGTCCCACTCACTAAGGCCAAGGAGTGTTCAGTGAAGTCAGAAATCCTGACCAGTTCTGCTGCACACATCGTGAATGGTAGTGAGAGCTGGGAGGCCACAGGATTCACTGCTGCTTATTGCAAGGTAAGGGGAGTTGGTTAGGCTTGTTTCCACACACTCCGAACATGCAACTGTTGGAGACGAAGGGAGAATGCCCTCCCATGTTACCTTGAAAAGAAGGCAAACTCTGCTGAGAGCAGTGGAAACCACTGCCCATCACAGAATGCCCACCCTTTCTCAGGGGTCCTGAGCAAGGTCTCATCACCACACATCTGGCAAACGACACCTAACATTCATTTCACCACCCCCGGAGCATTTCCTTGCATATAGCATCTCTCCCCTTCATCCCTGCACATTGATCTCGATCCTGTGGGAAAAATTGGCATCCTAGAGGTCAGCTCACAGCTCTCAGGGACACTTCAAGGAGATGTGTGCCAGTGGTGGCATCTTATTACGGGAAAGCAAACTCCTTCCCAGCCTCACAGACTGCATTGCCCACAGCGCCAGGCAGTCACTCTCAGCCTCTGTGCACTGCAGAGGGCGATGGACACGTGCCTGGGGAGATGCTGTTCTGCTCTGCTGCAGCTCTGGCTGCATTCCTATCTGCTGTTCAGAACCCATCCTGTCTGCAGAGAATCACCTAAGTGCATGTTCATGTTTGCAGGTGAAAAGGGAACAAAAGAGTACCTCAATGACTTCAGCAAAGTAAATATCTGCTTTCAGAAAGTAAAGAGACTGAATGTACTTGAAGATTCTCAATTGATGGACTCAAACACTCTACATCAATACCCTCCACTACAAGTAGGAAGCAGAAAACATGGCGGAAAATCCCTCCTTAAGCCTTCACTGTGGAAAGTCCCCAGTAGTGCAGCTCCCCGGGCAGGCTGAGTGCTGAGCCTGGCAGGCGGCAGAGTCCCTGCCCCGGCACACAGCCCCTGGGGCACAGCAGGGACCCTGCTCTGCACCACAGCCCTGGGAACCCAGCTGCAACCCCGGCTGCACAGCCTGCAGCCGTCCTGGGACACGCAGCCCTCAGGGCTGTGCTCTGACAATGAAGCACCAAAGCCCTCATCTGTAGCAGGTCTTTCTCCACAGTAAAGAAACATGGAGCACCTTCAGCAAGATATCTAATGGGATGTCCCAAAGTTAGTGATCCCTCCAGGAAAAAGAAGATACATTGCCTGGTGGAAAAGACTTACCTTGTCAAGATTAATGAGAAATGTACCTCCAGTGAGCTCTCAGCCTGCTATTGTGCAACACAACATCTAATCTCTCTTCCTTCTCTTCTCCCCATCTCCGGATGGTCATGGCCCCAGCCCTGCTGTGTGGTGCTCAGGAGCTGCTCCTGGGCACAGCTGTCTCTCTGCAGCACTGCCCACTTCTATCAGCTCCCTGTGTCTCAGGAGCCCAGCCCAGCTCAGCAGCACAGGAGGTGATTTCCTTCTCCCCACAGCCCTCCCTGGAGATATCCATGGTCCTCATGAGCTGACAGCTCCGGCAAGACAGCACAGTCATCACTGCAGAATGCACTTCGAAGTCAGATCCATTAATCAACACGTCCAGAGGATTCCAAACACATGGATGTTCCTAACAAAAGAAGTTTGACCATGAGAGAAGCAAATACCAAATCTGGAAACCTCTGCTCATGACCCCTAACGAAAATGACAAACAGACAAAGACACGTGGGGTGGACTTCCACTGTTCTCGGCAGTGGTAGAGCTGAGGCAGCGCCGACATAGCATTATTGTATCACAGCATGGCTTAGGTTGGAGGGGACTTTAAAAAGCACCTAGTTCCAAGCCCCCAGCCATGGGCAGGGCACCAACCAACAGATCATGCTGACCAGGATCCTATCCAACCTGGCCTTGAATGCCTCCCAGGATGGGGCACACAAAACTTCTTTGGGCAACCTGCTCCACTTCCTTTGAGTAGAAAATGTCTTCCTAAAAGCTCACCTAAATCTCCCCTCTGTACTTTAAAGCCATTTCCCTTTGTCCTATTACTATCAAGCCATCTCATCCTAACCCTAGGATTAGGCATCTCATCCTCAGATGGCAGCCCTGGGACTGAAATGGGGTTCTGCCCCCAGAGGTCCATGGGAGCCGGGAGTCCTCTTAGTTGAGTTCCGATGTGCACAGTGAGGTGTCTGTGTGTGAGCCCCACATCTGAATGCTTGGTCCTTAATCAACAGGGACTGCGTTGCTCACACAGACACACTCAGGGGTGCCCGAGGTGCCAGGGTTGATCCTAGTTGTGTGCTGGTGCTTGTGAAGTGTGGTGGAAAATCTCTGAGATAGACACCTCCTTCCTGAGCAGCTGAGGGCCAGAAGGGAGGTATTCTTGGCCATCCTAAATGCCACCACAGCCCTGTGCTCAGGGCACCCAGTGTGCCTTTTGCACCTGTTCCCAGGAGAGCATGTCGTGTTACTACGGTGACCAAATGGATGAGTGTCGTGATTTAGCATCACAACACAGTGTTCTCGTGCCAGGAAAATTTCTTTATTGCTGTGAGGATTATGGTCATGGTGCTGTGTATCTGTACTTATTCTTCTAAGCAAGCCTTTTATACTCCAACACACATATTCAGTACGTTTCCACTAACAGTGCATTGGCTAGAAAGCAAGCAAACTCCATAACAAGTCTTCATAATCAGCTGAGAGCTTATCTTATGGCTTGGTACAAAACACCCCTGTTTATTCAGTCCTTCTGCCTCCTTTCCAGAGCCTCATTATCAGAGAGTCAGCACTGAATGAGGCCGAGCTGACCTCTCTATCTCCCACAGATGAGCTCACAAAAGAAGAGCCAGATCTTCCTCTCTGCTCCACCTGTGTCAAACTCTGGAGTTCAAGGCATTACAAAGCTACGGCACAAATATATTCTTTCACTGATGACACCTCAGTTTGTTCTGGGCTCTCATTTGAATGGCATCAGGAGAAGTCTAGGGTCATGCCAGTTCCCAGTTCACAGGAAGCTGGCAAATGTTGTTCCAATTTGAAAGAAGAGCAAGAAAGATGATCTAGGAAATTATGAACCTGTCAGTCTCACTTCAGTACCTGGTAAAATTATGGGAAAAAAAAAAAAAAAAAAAAAAAAAAAAAAGATGATGAAAGCTATTGAAAACACCTGAAAGACAATTATGTCCTTGGTCACAGCCAATAAATTCCATGACTGGAAAATCCTATTGAATTTAATGTCCTTTGATGAAGAGGTCATCCATTTAGATGAACAAGGGAAGCAAACTGATGCTGACTTTTTGGATTTCAGGAAAGCTTTTGATACTGTTCCTCACAGAATACTTCTGGACAGAATGTCCTGCACAGGGTTAGACAGAACCACAGTGTTGTAGGTGAGCATTTGGCCAATGCATGGGGCCCAAAGGCTTACAGTAAAAGTGTTCCATCAAGCTGGTGGATGGTCACAAGCAGGGTTTCTCCAGGGTCCATTTGAGGACCACTTCTCTTTGATGTTTTTATCAATGACCAGCATGCAAGAGTAAAAGGTGTTTTGAGCAAGTTTGATGATGATATTCAACTGGGACGAGCTGTTGTCACCACTGTAGGTAGTGAGGCCTTGCAAAGAGATGTGGACAAGTTAGAGAACTGGGCAAGCACCAACTGCATGAGGTATAACAAGAACAAGTGCCTGATTCTGCACCTGGGAAGGAACAACCCTGGACATACACACTGACTGGGGGATGGGACACTGGAGAGCAGTCCCACTGAAAGGGGTTGGGGGTCCTGGTCAACAGCAAATTGGGCGTGAGTCATCAATGTGCCCAGGCAGCCAGGAAGGACAACCGTTCCCTGCGGTGCATTGAGAGCGACATTGCCAGCTGGGTGAGGGAAGGGATTGACCCTCTCTGCTCTACACTGCTGCAGCCTCGCCTGGAGCACTGGGTGCACTGCTGGGCACCATAGAAATTAAAAGACTTAAAACTATGGGTCCCTGTCCAGAGGAGGGTACTACAACTGAGAGATCTGAAGTTCAGAGTTTCATTGGGATTGATGGCCTGTTCAGACTGGGCCCTTCTTAGATCTCACATCCTGCGATGAGACATTTGCATCCTTGCACCCCGTGCAAAGCCTGGGAGCTGCTGTCCCCTTGTCTTTCATTTGACCTCATACAAACCCCCATCCCACTGCCCCAGGAAGGGCCCTGAGCCAGCATGAGGGACAGGATCTCCCTGCCAAGGGTCTGGGGATCAGGGCTTGGCCTTTCTGCTTCATAACACAAAGGAGGGTTTTCTCAGCATCACAGCCACTGTTGCAGTGCCTTTGTCTGCCTGTAATCATGGCTTCCAATTATCTGCTCTAACAAGTCCCTGGGGAAGATTTCTTGTTAGTGGCCCTCAGTGGAGCCCATTAATACTTCAAGAAACTTCTCTGTTCCTTCTGATTTCGAAGTCTTCTTGAGCACTTTATGCCATCTTCTCTCTTCACTGGTGATTGATGGACTCAGCAGCAAATGCCCCCTGGGGCCCATTACTGCCTAAGGAGCCCTCCTGTGCCTTGTGCCTTCCTGTCATCTTCTTCAGTAGTTCAGAACTTGTACAGCAAAATGAAAAGGTATTTGGGGAGAGCTTGAAGAAGAAGAGTCCAATGGGCATTTACGAAGTCCAGTTATTAATTTATTTATAGTTCTGTTTAAACAAGTCTTTAGAGCCACACTTAGCAACTGATTTGACCCACGATGTCCCCTAGTGAGCTTTGCTCTGACACTGTGTGGACAAATGTTCTCAACTTCCCCGCTCCATTTTTACTCCCTTTGGACCCATGCAACTGGCATCACTTTTCCTCACATCACTCTTCTCCTCTGGAGTCACCCGCTCACTGTTAAACCTCCTTTGCACCAACTCCCACTGGCTTTCCTCAGAGAACCAGCTGCACGTGGGCAATGAAAGAGTTCTCTTTTTTTTGCCAACAAACAGAAGGAAAAGTAATGCAATTGTATGAACATTAAAACACAGTGATCAACTGCATGCCCTGTCCAAGCTGCATCTACTGAGATTTTTCTTTCACAAGGAATATTTGTTCAAGAAATGAGTTAGAAAGAGAGAGGAAGGGACAGATATAATTATAGTTAAGGAGTTGACAAGAGAGTCCATCAGACTTTGGAGAGATGGAGCAGGCTCCAGTAATCTCCCTGAAGGTCACAGATCAGCCAGATAGCTGGGAGCTATCTGAGTGAGCAATGTGCAAGGGATGGGGTGATGTGGAGAGCAGTGGGAAGAGTGTGTGTCCAGGTGGCCTGTTGACAACATGCCCTTCAGCATGGTCATTAATTTAGGAGAGCTGGAGTTCCCTGGAGAATGAGGGACATGAAATACGCAGCAGGGTAGAGCAGCGGTGGACGCTGGGCATTAGTCACAGGGCACTGGCACTGGCACTGCTGTCTGTGTCCCTGCACCTGAAGGCATCTGTGTCCTGCAAACAAAGTGGTGGAAAATGTTGGCCTTTATGGAAAGGAATAATAATAATAATAATTGAAAAATGATTCCAAGAAGCCCAGTGCAACTAATAAACCGCGAGGTCAGGAAGGAAAGGAGTATCAGAGACTTCTCAATGTCCTGTCTCACCAGGTTCCCTGCCCCATTCTACTGTGGGCACACATTCTCCCTCCAAGCAGTTCTTGTCTTTCATATGCCTGGGCAGAGGAACTCTGATTCTTTAACTCATCTCAGCAGGTGCGCTGGACAAAGTATCTGCATTGCTGCCAGGTGACCTCTTCTTGCTTTCTTTCCCTGACTGTTTACTTTCTGTGTTTGGGTTTGTTCAGGGCAATCCATTACCATTCCTGCAGGACTTCTGACATTTTTACTTGGCTTCCACTACTTGGAATAGATTTATTCAGCTTGGAAGCAGTATCCTTAGATCATTAGCACATTTTTTTGATCCTATTCGGCTGCGAGTCTTACCGTGCTGGACCGTACCTGACAGACACTTTAAGAAGCCAAGGTGTGCTACGCTAAAGCCCAAAGGTGTGAGCTTGTCTTTTGCCCCCCTTCAGGCTCCTCAGCTCCACCATCCCATGGCCACTGCAGCCCAGGGTCCCTTTGATCTTCACATTTCCCACCAACCCTTCCTTCCTGGTGAGTATGAGATCCAGCAGAGCAACTGTCCTCTTTGGTTCCTCTATGGCTTGGTCAGGAAGCTGCCGTCTGTGCTCTCCAGGGATGTCCTGGATGCCGTATGCCCTGCTGTGCTGTCCCTGCAGCAGACACTAGAGTGAAAAGGGCCCCCAGGGGGGACAAGGGCCTGACACCATGAGGCTTCCATCTGTCTGTAGAGGGCACCTTCCACTTGCTCTTCTTGATCAGGAAGCCAGGAACAGACACTGTTGGGCTCCTCTGTTGGGCATTTTCATTCACTCTTACCTGTCTGCTCTGCCATCCCCAGGCAGAACTCAGTGCACTCTCACAGAGGGCAGTCGCCCTTCCTTGTCTCCTTGCCCATCCATCATAAAGACTCTTTATCACCCTTGTCCTGCAGCCCAGTTGTGGAAGCAAAATAACTGTGTAGCTGTGGTCCAAAAAAGAGCTCAAGCCTGCAAATGTACAAAGAGTTCTAGCACAGCATGAGTTGGTGTTCCCATTAGCATCCTTGTCTGTGTGTCATTTTTGTTATGGGTCATGAGAACAGGTTTCCAGATTTGGCATTTGCTTCTCTCGTGGTCAAAGTTCTTTCAGTGGGAACAACTGTGCTTCTGGAATCCACTGGGCATGTTGATTAATTGAGCTGACTTGGAAGTACGTTTTGCAGTGATGAGTCTGCTGCCCTGCAGGAGCTGCCAGCTCAGGAGAGCCATGGATATCTCCAGGGAGAGATGAAATCACCTCCTCTGCTGCTGAGCTGGGCCAGGCTCCTGGGACACTGACAAGTCATACAAGTGGGCAGCACTGTAGAAAGACAGCCGTGCCCGGGATCATCTCCTCTGTACAGCACAGAAGGACAGTGGACATGATCTGCAAGAGATGGGGTGGAGAGAAGGGAGACAGAGCTTACATGATGTGTGGGATGTGAGCCGGCTGTGACTTCATGCAGGAGCACTACTCATAGACTTTGACAAGGTAAGTTGCTCGCGGCAGGCAGAGCAGCCCTTTTCCTGGAGGGTTCAGTAAGTTTCGGACATCCCATAGCACATCAGGCTTCAGACGCTCTGTGTTTCTTTATCAGGGAAAAAGCTCCAGCTGAGGGCTTTGGTGCTGCAGCGTCAGAGCACAGCCCTGAGGGCTGCGTGTCCCAGGACGGCTGCAGGCTGTGCAGCCGGGGGTGCAGCCGGGTGCCCAGGGCTGTGGTGCAGAGCAGGGTCCCTGCTGTGCCCCAGGGGCTGTGTGCCGGGGCAGGGACTCTGCCGCCTGCCAGGCTCAGCACTCAGCCTGCCCGGGGAGCTGCCCAGGGCGCTGCGGGGAGACGTGTGGGGGGAAGGAGCCCCCCGGCAGGGCAGGGGCCTTCTGCTGCCACAGCTGCTGCCTGGGGCAGGTAGATCACAGCTTAAGTGCACCATACAGTGTTTTCAAAGGCACTTTGCAAGAGGAGAGACAAAGCAGGGATTTTTCTTTTATATCCTTAGGGAATGGAAAAGGACTGGAGGCTGAAATTCGAAGGGAGCTGTGAAATATGAACACATCTCTGGGAATCCTGAATTGTATCTTTCTCAATCTGCTGTTATATGACCAATCTCTTCATATGCTTTCAGCCTCTTCTCTCCCAAAGGACAGCACCAGCTGAAATTATCATTCTCTACAGACATGAATAATGCATTTATCCTGAAAACAGGCAGATTTCTCTAAGACAAATACAAGCGTACAGAGGCAGGGATGAGGCTCTGAGTGCAGACAGGGTAAAGATATGAGACTTGGAAATTGCTCCCAAGAGGAAAATATCCAGGAGGCTGGGATAGGATTAGGAAATGAGAGGAAAGTAAGAGCTATATAAGCTTCTACTTCTTACCGGATGCTGAAGATCATGAAAATAAATGGAAGTTATGGAGTTAAATGGACTTTCCTAGTGTAGCAGGAGGAGAGACTCAGAGAATGATCTAAACTTGTCCATGCCCAGGAACTGCAGATGCCCAACAGCAGCTCCATCAGCGAGTTCCTCCTCCTGGCGTTGGCAGACACGCGGCAGCTGCAGCTCCTGCACTTCTGGCTCTTGCTGGGCATCTACCTGGCTGCCCTCCTGGGCAACGGCCTCATCAGCACAGCCGTAGCCTGCGACCACCGCCTGCACACCCCCATGTACTTCTTCCTCCTCAACCTCGCCCTCCTCGACCTGGGCTGCATCTCCACCACTCTCCCCAAAGCCATGGCCAATGCCCTCTGGCACACCAGGCACATCTCCTACGCAGGATGTGCTGCACAGGTCTTTTTCTTTCTCTTCTTCATCTCTGCAGAGTATTCCCTTCTCACCATCATGTCCTATGACCGCTACGTTGCCATCTGCAAGCCCCTGCACTATGGGACCCTGCTTGGCAGCAGAGCTTGTGCCAGCATGGCAGCAGCTGCCTGGGGCACTGGGGCTCACTATGCTCTGCTGCACACTGCCACTGCATTTTCCCTGCCTCTGTGTCAAAGCAATGCTGTGGATCAGTTCTTCTGTGAAATTGCCCAGATCCTCAAGCTCTCCTGCTCAAAATCTGACTACCTCAGGGAAGTTGGGATTATTTATTTTAGTCTTTTTTTAATCTGTGGGTGTTTTGTCTTCATTGTTGTGTCCTATGTGCAGATCTTCAGGGCTGTGCTGCGAATACCCTCTGAGCAGGGACGGCACAAAGCCTTCTCCACGTGCCTCCCTCACCTGGCCGTGGTCTCCCTCTTTGTCAGCACAGCCATGTTTGCCTATTTGAAACCCCCCTCCATCTCTTCTCCATCCCTGGACCTGCTGGTTTCATTTCTGTACTCAGTGGTGCCTTCAGCAGTGAATCCTCTCCTCTATGGTTTGAGGAACCAGGAGCTCAAGGCTGCAGTGAGCAAGACATACATCTTCAACATCCATAAGATGCATACTAGTCTAACAGGAGTCTCAAGGTAACTCTGAAATCGTTAGGACAATCTCTTATTATTATTTGTCTTCATTATTGTTTTCACAGGCATGACTTTGATTTCAAAAGTGTTACTCTTGGCCTGCTACATTTCTGTAGTGTTTTGACACACTCATCTCATGTACCTGTAGAACAAGGCGCTCTGTTGATAGACACAATAAAGAAGCCAGCAGAAATTTATCTGTCTCTGCTGCCATGTTTTACCTTCTCTGAAAGTGGAGGAGCAACTGACGTATGCAGGAGTAGTGCAGGGTCCAGGAACCCAGCTGCAACACGGAGCAGCAGCCTTGGTGTCCATGGGGGCTGCCCCTCACTGCCCAGGAGTTCCATCTCCTTATCTGTGTTTGAGACGGGGCTGCTGTTTCCCAGGTCCAATGGCCACAGACAGCAGCAGGAGGTGGTCTTTGTGTTGCTGCTCTCTTTTCACTTCCATAATCCCCTCCTTGTCTACGCCCTGTGGACATGGGTGGACCAGGAGGGTTGCTCTGGACATTTGTCACCCTCAGCCTCTCACATCAGCCATTTCCAGCACTGCCTGCATGTTGATGGCAGAGCTTTTTCCTGAAGCCATCTCCACGCTCCTGGTGGTAGAGCGTAGCTGTCTGCAGACCCATGTGTGGGACATGGCTGGGGCAGCACTGGACCTGTTAAGCAGGAATGCCTGGAAGTGTGGTGCACTGAGGGCTGCCATGGGCACTTGTGCTTGGGAAACTCTTCCCACCTCAAACACACCTGTCCTGTGCAGTCCAGGCACGGTTGTGTCAAGTATGGGGCAGGGACATCGCAGTGATAAGTCACAGATTGGAAACCCAACACAGTCAGCGGGGTGGGAGGTGGGAGGTGGGTAGGAAGGGGGGGAGCAGTTGTCTTGGTACACAAAGAGCCAGGTAGGAGGCAGCTGTGTACCCTGGCAGAGAAACCAGGGAAGGCTGTGGGCACATCACTGCAGCATGTGAGAGCTTGTGAGGAGATGATGGAGAATACTGAGCAATGTTCTGCGCTCTCATGCACAGTGGGAGGATGAAAGTGATGGGTGAAACTGGAGTCATTCTGCCTGAAGAGAAGGAAAAGATTTTTCACTCAGTTCAGGGCTCATCCTGAGCAAGGTGGCTTCTGCCTTGTGTTTTGTCTTCATTGTGCTGCCCCATGTGCAGATCTTCAGGGCCGTGCTGAGGATGCCCTCTGAGCAGGGACGGCACAAAGCCTTCTCCACATGCCTCCCTCACCTGGCCGTGCTCTCCCTCTTTGTCACCACTTGCATGTTTGCCTACCTGAAGCCTCCCTCCATTTCCACTCCATCCCTGGACCTGGTGGTGTCATTTCTGTACTCAGTGCTGCCTCCAGCAGTTAACCCCCTCATCTGTGACATGAGGAACCCGGACCTCAAAGACGCATTGGGGAAATTGATGTCATGGACACTTTTCATTAATAACAAACTTCTCATCTCTCTACAAATGACTCACAGACTGTCCCAGTGCAGGCCTGTATTGCTCATCTATGTTTATAATATTTATTTTTATTCTTATTTTTTTTAATTTGTTTGCTGTTGTTTTATGTTTATTAATGGTTCTTGTGCTGTTACATTAATATTTTGATTCACTGCATGTCTGCTGAGGCATCAACCTGCTCTCTTCCTCCTGGATCCCATATTTGATGTGGATCAGAGCTGACTGTTGTATCCTCTGTGTAGTGTCTCTGTATCTGCAGGGAAATGAGGTGTCTGCAGTCTTCACTGTGGCAGTGGGGATGTACCGCTGCATGGAAGGAAGGGATTCCTGTCATTCTTGCTGTATCTGAACGTTCCAAGTGCTTTTGGAAATGCTCTCTTATTATTCCATTCGCTCTGCATACCCACAGACTCCCAGGGAGGAGTTTAGCAGCACTCGGCCTCATTCACCTGGGTCTGCTGCCCATCCTGACCAGCACGGCCAGCACAGAGCCACCCAGGAATGGCCATGGAGGTCAGAGGAGGGATGGATAGTGGTGGGAGCTGTCCTGGGCATGACATTTCCCTGCAGATGCTCGTATGACCCAGAGCCCTATGACCTTGTGGCTGTTCCTCAGTCCCCGCTGCAACTTTTGCACTTCCCCGAAGACAGCCCTTGGGCAAGATTGCATGGGTGCTGGGGGCAGCTGGAGCACCAGGGTCTGGTTGTGACCATACACAGGATGAGCCCTCTTCTGGGTGCTCTGCTGCAGGGCTGCTGCATCTGGGAGCCTGCAGGAGGAGGGAGCAGTCAGAGGTGATCCTGGGGCTCTGGAGACCACCCCATGCCCATGGGGCCACAAAGCAGGGTCCCTCAGGGCACAGAGCCAACAAAGCTTCTTGTTACATGAACAGAAAGGAGACACTGCTCAAGGAAGCTACCACCAGCCCCAGACCTCAGACCAGTGGTTCCCAGCAACACTTTTCACCATAATCTGCTGAGGGCTGATGGCTGAAATGGGACCACTCCACATTCCTACTGGGCTCAGTGCCTGCACTGGGGAATGGGCAGCCCGGCCTGGTCCCTATCAAGGCCCAGAGCCCAACAGAGCCTGGAGCAGGGCTGGCTGTGAGCTGTGTGGGACACGCTGGGGCTGGGCAGGGTACAGCTGGTGGGGGCAGAATGGCGGTGTGAGCTGTCAGGGCTGTTCTGGGGGCATGCTGCCCCACACAGTGCCTGCACATAGCTGCCAGGGGCTGCCTGTGGGTCAGTGAGGCTGGGCTGTCCTACAGGGAGGAATGCACACGGAGCCTCATGCTGCAGGTTGGGATCCCAAAAGTGCCCTGGAAGTAAAAAAAAAAAAAATCCCAGAATCCCAGAATAAGCTGTGAGTAAACCCTGAGTAAAGTCCTAGTAAACTTGTTGTAAAATGTGTGTAAACCTGGAGTAAAATGTGAGTACGTCTGCAGTAGAGTGTGAGTAAACTCTGAGTGAGGTCTGAGTAAACCCAAAGTAAAGTGTGAGTAATCCCGGAGGAAATTGTGAGAGAACCTAGAGTCAAGTGTGAGTAAAACGTAGAGAAAAGACAGAGTAAAGTTTGAGTGAACCCTGAATAAGATCAGTACACCCAAAGTAAGGTGTTAGTAAACCCAGAGTTAAGTGTGAATAAACTCGGATTAATGTTGGAGGTAAACTGTAGTAAAGTGTGAGTATACCTGGAGTAGAGTAAGAGTAAACCCAGAGTAAATAAAGATTAAACCTTGTATCAAGTGTCTGTAAACCCAATGCAAAGTGTGGCTAAAATGCGACACAGGGATCTCGTGCCAGGACAATTTCTTTATTGCTGTGATGATCATGATCATGATGCCGTCTCTAACTACTTTCTAAAGCAAGCCTTTTATATTCTAACACATTGTTGTGGTTTTATGATTTTTGGTCATCAATATTCCACATCACAACATCATGCAGTGTACTGGGAGTTAAAGAGCAAATGCTTTAGTTCCAGGTACCTGTCTGGAAGAGAAGAAGAACTACGTTCCCCAAGAGCCTTTTTGAGTACTGTTATCATTCCTGCTCAAGGTATAACAGATATAAGGGCGCAGGTCATCTGACTTGCCCCTCTTCTCGTCTCGCCGTGTTCCCTGTCGGATCGGCTCACTACTGCTGCGCCCGACTGCACGCAAGGCTTCAGTATTAGCGTAAGGCCTTTGAAAAGGCTCTCAGAAAATCTTTCTCTCAATTATTGTTGATTTATACTGTATTATAGTGTGTTATCTTACAATCCGATACTATATTTAGTAAATTAGTTTGTTTCTCCTCAGATCGTGGACGCTGATTTTAATTAGTTTGGGGTCCCCTGTTTCCCTTCCTGGAGGCGCGGATTTTGTGAAGTCCCTCCGCCCCGCCAGTCACGGAACCGGGCCGGACCAGCCCTTAAACCGTTGACACACACATATTCAGTACATTTCCACTAACAATCCATTGGCTAGAAAGCAATCAAATTCCATAACAAGTCTTCAAAATCAGCAGAGAACTAATCTTATGGCTTGGTACAGAACACCCCTGTTTATTCAGAGCTTCTGTCTCCTTTCCAGAGCCTCATTATCAGAGAGTCAGCATTCAGCAACGCTGAGCTGACCTCTCCGTCTCCAGCATAAGAGTAAACCCAAAGTGAATTATGTGTAAACCTGGTGTGAAGTGTGAGCAAAACCAGGAGGGAGAAAGCCAGGAGTAAAGTGTGAGTAAACTGTGAGTAAAACCCTGAGTAAATTGTAAATAAAACCACTGGTAAGGTGTGGGCAGACACGGAGTAAATTGTGAGTAAAACTGGAGACAAGTGTGAGTGAACCCGGAGTAAATTAGGTGTGAACCTGGAGTCAAGTGTCAGTAAAAGCTGGAGTAAGGTGTGGGAACACATGGAGTACAGTTGAGGGCACCCAGAGAAAAGAACAAACTGGTGTAAAGTGTGAGGCAATCCAAAACAATGTGTGAGTAAACCCAGAGTAAAGTGCAAGTAAACTTGAAGTAAGATGTGAGTAAACCTGGAGTATAGTGTGAGTAAATCTGAAGTAAAATATGAGTACACCTGGAGTGGGGTGTAAGTAAACCCTGAGTAAAAAGTGAGGTAAAGGCAGTGTAAAGTAGGAGTGAAAGTATGAGCCCCTGAAATCCTTTTTGAAAGCTCGCAGGCTTCCCTGAGCAATTTCATCACTGCCTACCTGAACTATCAGTAATGGTTAATAATCAGAGGAGCAAACCAGACCCAGGACTTTTCTGGCGATGTCTCTGATGTGGGCCCCAGGGAGGGAGGCAGCAAACCTCCATACAGGTCGGGTCGGGCCTGCAAATGGAGCCCTCCATTCCCCAAAGAAGGGAATCGCCCACCACAATTCCCCTCCTGCCTTTCCTGACAGAGGCAATTTCAAGGCATGGGGGTGACTGCCTCAGCCTAGGCTCCCTCCTAGGCAGATTCTCCCTGGCCTCCGCACTCACCTCCCCTTCAATTTCCATCATCCATGTGGCTTAGTGAGACCTGGCGGAGTGCGGTTGGCAGGCAGGGGGTGCGCCAATGATGCTGAGCTGGGTTGCTCTTCCAACACTCCTTCTCCGTCTGCTCAGTCCGTCTGCGACAGGGCAGGGGGTCCACCACTTCTGTGAGGGTATTGCCTTCGCACCCTTCCCTCTGGCACACCAGTGAGACATATATACGTATATGTCATAAGTATTTCCCTTTCCTTTGATCTCTCTTAGGAAATAGCTTTATTTCAGCCCAAAAGTTGTGCAACCAAATTCTCTTCCCATCCCACTGGGAAGGGGGCAGTGCACAAAGCACTGTGTGGTGCTGAGCCACCCAGCGCGTTGAACCACCACAGTCATTTTGTTGCCCAATGTGGGGCTCCTAGAGTTGAGATAACAGCAGTGAGCAAACGACCGCGTGGTGCTGAGCCACCTTCCATGTCAAAACACAGCACTGCCCTGAGTCCATAACAGATCACCTTGGGACTCTGAAACTGTCCCCGTCACTCAGTGAAGAACACCAGAAGATCTCAAGGTCTTATCAGGGAGCAGCTCCTGAGGTACATTCCTTACACCATTCCTTTGGAAGAGGCCTCCAGTTCTCTGGTCCTGCTCTGAAGAGCCCCTCTTGTTATGGTGCTACAGCAAGGAGACCAGCTCTGACACAGCAGATCATATTGCCGCCTACTGACTGCAGCCCCGGAGTGCTGCTGTAGAGACAACAGGGCTGTGGTGAGACACACAAGACCTTCAGGTCTGCACAAATGCAAGGACTTGAGAGCAGTGTAAAGAGAGCAGGAATGAAAAGAGCGTGTTGTGCAGTTGTCCGTGGCTGTACCTCCCCCAGATCCAGGCAAGACAGGAAGAGAGTAAAGCTAAGAAGTATTTTGTGAAAGCTTTTTTAGTGTCTTATAATCTATTCAGGGAATCTGGTCCCATAATTATACGAGCTCTTGCTGTGAGAAAACAAAAAGGAGATGGGAAAGAAGTGGAATGAGTAGCAACTTTTTTTTTTTTTTTTTTTTTTTTTTTTGGCAGGACAGTGTATCAGACTAAGACAAAAACAAGAAAAATCAAACATAAATAAAACATGAAAAACCATCACTGGGAATCATGTGAGAAAGATGTGCACTTTATTGAAGCTGGAAGAGTGCATATTGCAACACTTTGCTGAGGGCATGCTTGATCTCCTTGTTCCTCATGCTGTAAATAATAGGGTTCAGTGTTGGAGGAACCACTGAGTACAGAAGTGCCAGCACCAGGTCCAGGAATGGGGAGGAAATGGAGAAGGGCTTCAGGTGGGCAAACATGACAGCACTGAGAAACAGGGAGACGACGGCCAGGTGAGGGAGGCACGTGGAAAAGGCTTTGTGTCTTACCTGCTCAGAAGGCATCCTCAGCACGGCCCTGAAGATCTGCACGTAGGAGAAGAGAATGAAAGCAAAACACCCAAAGAACACGAGGGCACTGACCACAATAAGCCCAAATTCCCTGAGATAGGATTTTGAGCAGGAGAGCTTGAGGATCTGGGGGATTTCACAGAAGAACTGACTCACAGCATTGCCTTGGCACAGAGGCAGGGAAAATGTATTGGCAGTGTGCAGCAGGGAATAGAGAAGCCCAGTGCCCCAGGCAGCTGCTGCCATGGTGGCACAAGCTCTGCTGCCAAGCAGGGTCCCATAGTGCAGGGGCTTGCAGATGGCAACGTAGCGGTCATAGGACATGATGGTGAGAAGGGAATATTCTGCTGAGATGAAGAAAAGAAAGAAAAAGACCTGTGCAACACATCCTGCATAGGAGATGGCCCTGGTGTGCCAGAGGGCATTGGCCATGGCTTTGGGGAGAGTGGTGGAGATGCAGCCCAGGTCGAGGAGGGCGAGGTTGAGGAGGAAGAAGTACATGGGGGTGTGCAGGCGGTGGTCGCAGGCTACGGCTGTGCTGATGAGGCCGTTGCCCAGGAGGGCAGCCAGGTAGATGCCCAGCAAGAGCCAGAAGTGCAGGAGCTGCAGCTGCCGCGTGTCTGCCAACGCCAGGAGGAGGAACTCGCTGATGGAGCTGCTGTTGGCCATCTGGTACTTCTGGGCACCAGGACCTGTCCAAGGAGCACAAAGGTTCAAGTCAGAGATTTCTGTGTGGAAAATGTTCATGCAATCACAATGTTGTGAGCTACATTTCATGATGCTGAGTTTGCCTGGAGGCCTTCTGCACTTTTTCTCTCAAGGAAGCAGTCTTGTCCTCGTCGATACAGGGAAATGTGGTGTTTGTGTGAGGGCAACTTTTCTTTACAAAATGTGCCAGATGAAGTAACTTCTAATAGAGAGGTGCTTGTCAGCATCTGTGAGCTCAAAGCCAGAAACATGTGGGTCATAAAAATAAATTTGAGTGAAATCTTTTCTGTACTCCCTCCTCTCACTCAGTGTGTCCATGGAGTGTTTGCTGAATTGAGAAATTCTGAGTGCTTCTGGTGCACTCAGTATGAATGCCTATGAGAGCCGAGAGGCAAAGGGATTCACGGCTGCTTAGTGTGGAGTAAGTGGAGATGGCTGGGCATGTTTCTAATTGCTCTGAGCTTGACAAGTTGGAAGATGGAGAATGATTGCACCCCCATAACACTGTGAAAAGCAGTCAGACCCAATGTGAGCAGAGGAGTCTACTGCTCATCACTAAGTAGTCAGCATTTCTCAACGTACTGCAGCAATGCCTCATCACCATAGAACATGCAAACAACACCTAATATTCATTTCACCAACCTCACAGCATTACCTTGGATGTAGAAGCTCTTTGTTGTTGACAGGCCCTTTTAGATTTCTGCCTCCAGTCTTTTTCCCATCCCTAAGATTAGAAAGAAGACAATCCCTGCCTTGCCTCTCCTCATACAGAGTGTCCCTGGAAACATTCTGGGGTGCAGCGTAGCTGTGATCCCCCTGCCCCAGGCAGCAGCTGTGGCAGCAGAAGGCCCCTGCCCTGCCGGGGGGCTCCTTCCCCCCACACGTCTCCCCGCAGCGCCCTGGGCAGCTCCCCGGGCAGGCTGAGTGCTGAGCCTGGCAGGCGGCAGAGTCCCTGCCCCGGCACACAGCCCCTGGGGCACAGCAGGGACCCTGCTCTGCACCACAGCCCTGGGCACCCGGCTGCACCCCCGGCTGCACAGCCTGCAGCTGTCCTTGGACACGCAGCCCTCAGGGCTGTGCTCTGACGCTGCAGCACAGAAGCCCTCAGCTGGAGCAGCTCTTTCTCCACAAGAAACATGGAGCACCTTCAGCCAAATATGTAATGGGATGTCCCAGAGTTAGTGATCCCTACAGGAAAAGAAGATACATTGCCTGGAACAAAAGACTTACCTTGTCAAGGATAGTGAGAAATGCACCTCCAGTGAGCTCTCAGCCTGCTATTGTGCCACACAACATCTAAGCTCTCTTTCTTCTCTCCTCCCCATCTCCTGATGATCATGCCCCCAGCCCTTTTGTGCTGTGCAGAAGAGCTGCTCCTGGGCACAGCTGTCTCTCTGCTGCACTGCCCACTTGTAGCAGCTCCCCAAGACCCAGGAGCCTGACCCAGCTCAGCAGCAGAGGATGTCATTTTTATCCTTCCCACTCATTTCCCCTGAGATGTCTCTGGGTCTCCATGGCCAACAGCTCCTGAAAGACAACAGCATTGTGACTGTACATTGAAATCTGCTGTATTAACCACCAAATGATCAGTGGACATGGACCAATTCCAGACGTATGGTTAATCCTACCAGAGAGTGTTTGCTGTACAAAAAGAGCACACAGACCAGGACAGGGAGCGGTGGGCTTCCCCTGGGCAGGGCAGTGATGCAGCTGAGGCAATGCAGGCATGGTGTCTGTGTGTGAGTCCCTCATCTGAATGTTTGGTTTGTGTTCGGTTGGGTCTCCAGTGTTCATGCAGACACTCAGTGATAACCAAGGTGCCTGGGGTGATCCTGGATGTGTGCTGGTGCTTGTAAACTGTGTGGGAAATCCCAATAGAGTTAGACATCTCCTTCCTGAGCATCAGCCGAGGGCCAGAGAGGGGATAGAGGTATTCTTGGCCACCCTAAACGACACCTGTGTTTAGTGCAACGCAAACTGCCTTTTTCCACCTGTTTCCATAGAGCATGCTGCGTTATACAGCTGACTAAACGGTTGAGCTCATGAAAGAAGAGCCAGATCTTTCTCTGTTCCCTACCTCCTGCATATGCTGGACATCAAGGCACTACAAAGCTAACAAACATCTTTCTTCTTCAACTGATGGAACCTCAGTTTTCTGTGAATGGTGTCAGAAGCAGCCAAGTGTCATGCCAGTTCCCTGGGCTGTCCAGCACACTCAAATGTAGCTGCAAACACAGGACAGGGCCTTCAGGAAAGTCATGCCCTAAGACTGATCCTGCTGCTTGGTCAACCATGAGCCCCACAATGGATCTAATGCCTGTGTGCCATCTTCTAAACACAAATACCAAAGATGAGCTGTACAGTCAGGCTAACTCCGATGATGCTAACCCATTAGGATGTTTTTTTTTATGTGTTTTTACACTAATGATAAAGACAACACATGATGAGCTTGAAATACTTGTAGAATTGCAGGCCTGAGCTCTTGTTTGGTCCACAGGGACATGATTAAATGGCTTCCACAACTGGGCTGTAGCACAAGAGGGATACAGAATCTTTACAATGGATGGGTGAGGAGACAAGGAAGGGCGACTGCCCTGTGTGAGAATGCACTGAGCTCTGCCTGGGGATGGCAAAGCAGCCAGGTCAGAGAGAAAGGAAATGGCCAACAGAGGAGCCCAACAGTGTCTGTTCCTGGCTTCCTGATCAGGAAGAGCAAGTGGAAGGTGCCCTCTCCAGACAGATGGGAGCCTCACAGTGTCAGGCCCTTGTCCGCATTTTGGGCCCTTTTCACTCTAGTGTCTGCTGCAGGGACAGCACAGCAGGGCATATGCCATCCAGGAGATCCCTGGAGAGCAGATATGGCAGCTTCCTGACCGTGCCATAGAAGAACCAAAGAGGAGAGGTGCTCTGGTGGATACTTGTGGGGAACGCAAAGATCTAAGACAACACGGGCTGCTGGTCCAGCAGGGTAAGTCACTGAGGGGAATAGGGTCAAAAAATATAGTAACTGTCTGAGGATCACCACTTCCAAACGGAATAAGTCCATTCCAAGGAAGAGGAAGACAGGTAAAGTTGTGGGAAGAACTGCAGGAATGGGAAAGCCCAAACACAGAAAGGAAGCATACAGGACATGGAAACAAGAAGATGTCACCTGTCAGCAATGGAGATGTCATTAGGAATGTAAGAGATCAACTGCAATTGAATGTGCCCAGGCATATCACAGACAAGAAGGGCTTGTAAAATTATGTAGGCTACAAAAGGAAGGCTGGGGAGAATGTGGGCCCACAGTAGAATGGGGCAGGGAACCTGGTGAGACAGGACATGGAAAGTCTCTAATACTGAACCTCCTGGAGTCCTAGGTGCCAGAGACAGGTGGGAAATGTTGGTGCAAGGCAGATGTGCCCTTGGTGAAAGAGGAGGTGATCAGGGAATACCTGAGCAAACAGGATTCTGTGTTGGAAGAGGTTGACGAGAAATGTAGGATTTTTGCGTGGCTTGGGTTGGAAGAACCCTAAAGATCATCCAGTTCCAAACCCCTTGGTGTGGACAGGGCTGTCACGCAGTAGATCTGGATGCCTGTGGCCACTGACATCATGAACATCTCCAGGGATGGGGAAGCCACAACTTCTCTGGGCTGCCTGTTCCACACCATCTTCATGCCTCACATCATGACCTGTTGAATGTTGGGAATTCCTTCCAAATGTCGAACGTAAATCTCTCTTTTAGTTTATTACCATTCATCTTTGACCTATTGTTCAGAAATGATGTAAGAAGTCAGTCTCCACCTTTTTTATTTGAACAAGAACATGGCTAGAAGATGGAGGATAGGCATGATTGGGAGTGGTGCCTCCATATTTCAGGTCACCAACAAAAGATAGAAGCCATCAATCTGGAGTTGTTAAATCTGTTAACACACTTCTCAACTTTGAATATCCCTTGTGTCCCGTTTCATTTTAAGTTAGAAATTAGAGACTTCAAAGGGATTTAGAGTCTTTATTTTGTTTTATTTTGTTTTGTTTAGTTTTGTTTCTCTTTCACAGAACAGGCTGTGCTTTCCAGAACTGTGTTTGCAGGACACAGATGCCTTCAGGTACAGGGACACAGCGGAGCCAGTGCCAATGCCCTGTGACTAATATCCAGCGTCCACCACTGCTCTACCCTGCTGCGTATTTCATGTCCCTCATCCTCCAGGGGTCTCCAGCTCTCCTAAATTAATGACCATGCTGAAGGGCATGTTTTCAGCAGGCCATCCGCACACACGCTCTTCCCACTCCTTTCCAGACTTCCCCATCCCTTGCTCTTTTTTTCATTCAAATACCTCCCAACTATCCGGCTGATCTGTGACCTTCAGGGAGATTATTGGAACCTGCTCCATCTCTCCAAAGTCTGACAGACTTTCATGTCAACTCCTTCACTGTGATTATATCTGTCCCTTCCTATCTCTGTCTAACTCATAACTTGTACATATATTCTTTGTGAAAGACAAACCCCATTAGGTGCAGCTTGGACAGGGCATGCAGTTGATCACTGTGTTTTACTGTTCATTCAATTGCATCACGTTTCCTTCTGTTTGTTGGCAAAAAAGAGAACTCTTTCATTGCCCATGTGCAGCTGATTCTCTGAAGAAAGCCAGAGGGAATTGGTGCATAGGAGGTTTAGCAGTGAGCGGGTGACTCCAGAGAAGAGTGATGTGAGGAAAAGTAATGCCAGTCCCATGGGGCCAGTGGGAGTAGAAATGGGGTGGGGAAGTTGAGGAGGACGTTGGTCCACACTGTGCCAGGGTGAAGTTCATTAGGGGTCATCCTGGATCAATATCATCTGCCAAGTGCTGCTTTAAATTCTTGTTTAAATACAACTATAGATAAATAAATGACTGGACTTCTTAAATGCACTATGGAATCTTCCTCTTTATATTCTCTGCAGATACCTCTCCAGTTAGCTGTACAAGTTCTGAACACCTGAAGAAGATGACAGGAAGGCACAAGGCACAGGAGGGCTCTTTAGATTGTAATGAGCCTCAGGTGGCTTTCGCTGCTGAGTCCATCAACCACCACTGAAGAGAGAAGATGGCATAAAGTGCTCAAGAAGACCAAATCAGAAGGAACAGAGAAGTTTCTTGGAGTATTAATGGGCCCCACTGAGGGCCACTAACAAGCAAGCTTCCCCAGGGACTTGTTAGAGCAGATAATTGGAAGCCATGGTTACAGGCAGGCAAAGGCACTGGGATGGTGGCTGTGATGCTGAGAAAAGCCTCCTTTGTGTTATGAAGCAGAAAGGCCAAGCCCTGATCCCCAGACCCTTGGCAGGGAGATCCTGTCCCTCCTGTTGGCTCAGGGCCCTTTCTGGGGCAGTGAGATGGGTGTTGGTGTGAGGTCAAATGAAAGACAAGGGGACAGCAGCTCCCAGGCTCTGCCTGGGGTGCAAGGATGCTGTGAGGCCCAAGTCCCATGTTGGCAATGTCTCATCGCAGGATGTGAGATCTAAGAAGGGCCCAGTCTGAACAAGCCATCAATTCCAATGTAACTCTGAACTTCAGATCTCTCAGTTGTAGTGCCCTCCTCTGGACAGGGACCCATAGTTTTAAGTCTTTTATGTTCTATGGTGCCCAGCAGTGCACCCAGTGCTCCAGGCGAGGCTGCAGCAGTGCAGAGCAGAGAGGGACAATCCCTTCCCTCACCCAGCTGGCAATGTCGCTCTCAATGCACCGCAGGGAACGGTTGTCCTTCCTGGCTGCCTGGGCACACTGCTGACTCACGCCCAATTTGCTGTTGACCAGAACCCTCAACCCCTATTAGTGGGACTGTTCTCCAGTGTTCCATCCCCCAGGAAGTGTGTATGTCCAGGGTTGCCCCTTCCCGGGTGCAGAATCAGGCACTTGTTCTTGCTATACTTCATGTGGTTGGTGCTTGCCCAGTTCTCTGTCTTGTCCACAGCACTCTGCAAGGCCTCTCCACCTTCAGTGGAGGCAACAGAACCTCCCAGTTCAATATCATCAGCAAATTTGCTCAAAACACATTTTAGTCCTGCATGCAAGTCATTGATGAAAACATCAAAGAGAAGTGGTCCTCAAATGGACCCTGGAGAAACCCTGCTTGTGACCATCTGTCAACTTAATGGAACAGTTTTACTGTAAGCCTTTGGGCCCCATCCATTGGCCAAATGCTCACCTACAACATTGTTTTTCTGTCTAACGCTATGCAGGACATTCTGTCCAGAAGTATTCTGTGAGGAACAGTATCAAAAGCACAACTGAAATCCAAAAAGTCAACATCAGTTTGCTTCCCTTGTTCATCTAAATGGATGACCTCTTCATCAAAGGACATTAAGTTCAATAGGGTTTTCCAGTCATGGACTTGTATTGGCTTTGACCAAGGACAGAATTGTCTTTCAGTTGTTTTCAGTAACTCCCACCATCATTTCTTTTTCCAGAATTTTACCAGGTACTGAAGTGAGACTGACAGGTTCATAATTGCCTAGATCATCTTTCTTGCTCTTCTTTCAAACTGGAACGAAGTTTGCCAGCTTCCTGTCAACTGGGAACTGGCATGACCCTATACTTTTCTGATGCCATTCAAATGAGTCACACACAGACACCTCATTGTGCACATCTCAACTAAACTAAGAGGACATATGGCTCCCATGGACCTCTGAGGAACAGAACCCCATCTCATTTCCAGGGTTTTCATCAGCACATGAGATGCCTAATCCTAGGGTTGGGATGTGATGGTCTGCTAGTTATAGGACAAAGGGAAATGGCTTTAAAGTACAGAGAGGAGATTTATGTGAGATTTTAGGAACAAATTTTCTACTCAAAGGAAGTGGAAAAGGTCACCCAAAGAAGTTTTGTGTGCCCCATCCTTGGAGGCATTCAAGGTCAGGATGGATGGGATCCTGGGCAGCCTGATCTGGTGATTGGCAGTCCTGCCCATGACTGGGGGCTTGGAATCAGTTGCTATTTAAAGTCCCCTCCAACCTAAGCCATGCTGTGATCCAATAACGTTATGCCTGCATTTCCTCAGCTGTACCACTGCCCAGAACAGGGGAAGTCCACCCCACCTTGTCTTTGTCTGTTTGTCATTATTGTTACGGGTCATGAGTAGAGGTTTCCAGATTTGGCATTTGCTTCTCTCATGGTCAAACTTCTTTTGTTAGGAACATCTGTGTTTTTGGAATCCTCTGGACGTGTTGATTAATGGATCTGACTTTGAAGTCCATTCTGCAGTGATGACTGTGCTGCCTTGCAAGAGCTGTCAGCTCATGAGGACCATGGATATCTCCAGGGAGGGCTGTGGAGAGAAGGAAATCACCTCCTGTGCTGCTGATCTGGGCTGGGCTCCTGAGACACGGGAAGCTGATATAAGTGGGAAGTGCTGCAGAGAGAGCTGTGACCAGGAGCAGCTCCTGAGCACCACACAGCAGGGCTGGGGCCATGACCATCCGGAGATGGGGAGGAGAGAAGGAAGAGAGCTTAGATGTTGTGTGGCACAATAGCAGGCTGAGAGCTCACTGGAGGTGCATTTCTCACTATCCTTGACAAGGTAAGTCTTTTGCTACAGGCAATTGCTCTGATTTTCCTGGAGAGATCACTAACTCTGGGACATCCCATTAGATATCTGGCTGAAGGTGCTCCATGTTTCTTTACTGTGGAGAAAGACAAGCTCCAGCTGAGGGCTTCGGTGCTTCACTGTCAGAGCACAGCCCTGAGGGCTGCGTGTCCGAGGATGGCTGCAGGCTGTGCAGCCGGGGGTGCAGCCGGGTGCCCAGGGCTGTGGTGCAGAGCGGGGTCCCTGCTGTGCCCCAGGGGCCGTGTGCCGGGGCAGTGCCCAGGGCGTTGCGGGGAGACGTGTGGGAGGAAGGAGCCCCCCGGCAGGGCAGGGGCCTTCTGCTGCCACAGCTGCTGCCTGGGGCAGGGGGATCACAGCTACGCTGCACCTCAGAATGTTTCCAAGGACACTCTGTATGAGGAGAGGCAAGGCAGGGATTGTCTTCTTTCTAATCTTAGGGATGGGAAAAAGACTGGAGGCAGAAATCTAAAAGGGGCTGTCAACAGCAGAGTGCATCTACATGCAAGGAAATGCTGTGAGGTTGGTGAAATGAATATTAGGTGTTGTTTGTATGTTGTATGGTGATGAGGCATTGCTGAAGTACGTTGAGAAATGCTGACTACTTAGTGATGGGTAGTAGATTCCCCTGCTCTCATCAGGGTCTGACTTCTTTTCACAGTGTTATGGGGGTGCAATCATTCTCCATCTTCCAACTTGTCAAGCTCAGAGCAATTAGAAACATGCCCAACCATCTCCACTTACTCCGCACCAAGCAGCTGTGAATCCCTTTGCCTCTCGGGTCTCATAGGCAGTCATACTGAGAGCACCAGAAGCACTCAGAATTACTCAATTCAGCAAACACTCCATGGACACACTGAGCGAGAGGAGGGAGAACAGAAAAAAAATCACTCAAATTTATTTTTATGACCCACATATTTCTGGCTTTCAGCTCACAGATGCTTACAAGCACCTCTCTATTAGAAGTTACTTCATCTGACACATTTTGTAAAGAAAACTTGCCCTCACACAAACACCACATTTCCCTGTATCTACGGGGACAAGACTGCTTCCTTGAGAGAAAAAGTGCAGAAGCCCTCCAGGCAAACTCAGCATCATGAAATGTAGTTCACAACATTGTGATTGCATGAACAGTTTCCACACAGAAATCTCTGACTTGAACCTTTGTACTCCTTGGACAGGTCCTGGTGCCCAGAAGTACCAGATGCCCAACAGCAGCTCCATCAGCGAGTTCCTCCTCCTGGCGTTGGCAGACACGCGGCAGCTGCAGCTCCTGCACTTCTGGCTCTTGCTGGGCATCTACCTGGCTGCTCTCCTGGGCAACGGCCTCATCAGCACAGCCGTAGCCTGCGACCACCGCCTGCACACCCCCATGTACTTCTTCCTCCTCAACCTCGCCCTCCTCGACCTGGCCTGCATCTCCACCACTCTCCCCAAAGCCATGGCCAATGCCCTCTGGCACACCAGGCACATCTCCTACGCAGGATTTGCTGCACAGCTCTTTTTCTTTGCCTTCTTCATCTCAGCAGAATATTCCCTTCTCACCATCATGTCCTATGATCGCTACGTTGCCATCTGCAAGCCCCTGCACTACGGGACCCTGCTGGGCAGCAGAGCTTGTGCCACCATGGCAGCAGCTGCCTGGGGCTCTGGGCTTCTCCATTCCCTGCTGCACACTGCCAATACATTTTCTCTGCCTCTGTGCCAAGGCAATGCTGTGGATCAGTTCTTCTGTGAAATCACCCACATCCTCAAGCTCTCCTGCTCAAAATCCTATCTCAGGGAAGTTGGCCTTATTGTGATTACTGCCTTTGTTTTACTAGGTTGTTTTGCTTTCATTCTTTTCTCCTACGTGCAGATCTTCAGGGCCGTGCTGAGGATGCCCTCTGAGCAGGGACGGAACAAAGCCTTCTCCACGTGTCTCCCTCACCTGGCTGTGGTCTCCCTGTTTCTCAGCACTGTGATGTTTGCCCACCTGAAGCCCTTCTCTATTTCTCTCCCATCCCTGGACCTGGTGATTGCACTTCTCTACTCAGTGGTTCCTCCAACACTGAACCCTATTATCTACAGCATGAGGAACAAGGAGATCAAGCATGCCCTCAGCAAAGTGTTGCAGTATGCACTATTCCAGCTTCAGTAAAGTAGGCATTGTCCTCACGTGATTCCCAGTCATTGTTCTTCCTATTTTATATGTGTTTGATCTTTTGTTTTTGTTTGTGTGATACTGTAATCTGTAATAAAAATGTTGCATTTTTTCCCCTTCTTCTTTCCCATCTACTTTCTATTTTCTCATGCCAAGAGCTCATGCAAATATGGAACCAGGTTCCCTGAATAGGTTAAAAGACACTAAAAAAGCTTGCCAAATTACTTTTCCTTTGCTCTCCTCTCTTCCTGCCTTGCCTAGATCTGGATCTGGGGGAGATACAGCCACACAACTGCAGCACAACACGCTCTTTTCATTCCTGCTCTCTTTACACTGCTCTCAAGTCCTTGCATTTGTGCAGACCTGAAGGTCTTGTGTGTCTCACCACAGCCCTGTTGTCTCTACAGCAGCACTCCGGGGCTGCAGTCAGTAGGCGGCAATATGAAGCGCTGAGTCAGAGCTGGTCTCCTTGCTGCAGCGCCATAACAAGAGGGGCTCTTCAGAGCAGGACCAGAGAACTGGAGGCCTCTTCCAAAGGAATGGTGTAAGGACAATACTTTCGGAGCTGCTCCCTGAGAAGAGACCTCAAGATCTTCTGATGCTCTCCACTGAGTGACGGGGACAGTTTCAGAGTCCCAAGGTGATCTGTTATGGACTCAGGGCAGTGCTGTGGTTTGACATGGAAGGTGGCTCAGCACCACGCGGTCGTTTGCTCACTGCTGTTATCTCAACTCTAGGAGCCCCACATTGGGCACCAAAATGACTGTGGTGGTTTAACCCACTGAGTGGCTCAGCCCCACACAGTGCTTTGTGTACTGCCCCCTTCCCAGTGGGATGGGGAAGAAAATTTGGTTGTACAACTCGTGGGTTCAAATAAAGCTATTTTGTAAGAAAGCTAAAAGGAAAGGGTAATACTTATGACATATGCATATATATGTCTCAGTGATGTGCCAGAGGGAAGGGTGCCAGGGCAATACCCCCACAGAAGTGGTGGACCCCCTGCCCTGTCACAGTCAGACAGAGCTGAGAGAGGAGGAGGGTTGGAAGAGTATCCCAGCTCAGCATCATTGGCACACCCCCTGCCAGCTAACCCCACTCCCCCAGGTCTCACTAAGCAACAGGTTTGAGATGCTGGAAATTGAAGGGGACATGAGTGGGGAGGCCAGGGAGAATTTGCTTAGGAGGGAGCCTAGGCTGTGGTGGCCGCCCCCATTCCTTGAAACTGCCTCTGTCAGGAAAGGCAGGAGGGGAACTGTGGTGGGTGATTCCCTTCTCTGGGGCACGGAGGGCTCCATTTGCAGGCCCGACCTGACCTGTAGGGAGGTGTGCTGCCTCCTGGGGGCCCACATCAGGGACATCACCAGAAAAGTCCCGGGTCTGGTTTGCTCCTCTGATTACTGCCCATTACTGATAGTTCAGATAAGCAGTGATGAAATTGCTCAGGGAAGCCTGCGAGCTATCAAAAAGGACATCAGGGGTTTAGGGTGAATGGTTGAAGGAGTGGGTGTACAAGTGCTATTTTCCTCTCTCCTTCTTCTAGGGTGGTGAGGGATATGGAGTGGTCCAGGAAATGGCAGGCTTTGAATAAGAGGCTGGAAGGTTGGTGCCGCCACAGGAATTTGGGTTCTTTGACCATGGGGCGGTTAGCTTGGCACCTGGCCTGATGATTGCTGACGGGTCTCACCCCTCTCTGAAGGGAAAGCGGATCCTAGCCCAGGAGCTGGCAGGGGTCATGGAGGGAGCTTAAAACTGGTTATGATGGGGAATGGGAATAATATGATTCTCACATTTTACTACTGTGTTTACTCACAATTTACTCTGCATCTTACTCATACTCATGCTCTGGGTTTAACTCATACTTTCCTTTGGGTTTAACTCACACTTTACTCAAGCTTTATTCTTTCTTTTCTCCATGTGAGAAAAACTCACACTGCAGAACGGGGGTACTCACACTCTAGTCCGTGTGTACGCACACACTACTCTGGGTTTTACTCACACTTTACTGAAGGCTTACTCAAACATTACACCAGTTTTACTCACACTTTTCTTTATGTTTACTCATGCTTTTCTTCTGGTTTACTTATATTTTGTGGACTGTTTACTCAGTTTTTACTCAGGATGTACTCACAACATACTCCAAGTTTACTCACACTTTGGGTTTACTCATACTTTATACTGGCTTTTACTCAGCCTTTGCTCTGGGTTTACTTACACTCTACTCCAGGTGTTCTCATATTTTACTCCAGATTTACTCACGCTATACTACAGGTTTACTCACACCTTACTTCAAGTTTACTTGCACTTTACTCTGGGTTTACTCACACATTGTTTTGGTTTGCCTCACACTTTACACCGGTTTTTCTTACTTTTCTCTGGGTGCACTCAACTGTACTCCATGTGTTCCCACACCTTACTCCATCTTTTACTGACACTTGACTCCAGGTTCACACCTAATTTACTCTGGGTTCACTCACACTTGTCTCCAGTTTTACTCACAATTTACTCCGTGTGTTCCCACACCTTGCTCGTGGTTTTACTTGCAATTTACTCTGGGTTTTACTCACAGTTTACTCAAAGTTTACTCGCTCTTTACACCTGGTTTACTCACACTTTGTCTCCGGTTTTGCTCACACTTCACACCAGGTTTATACAGACTTCACTTTGGTTTTACTCTTATGCTGGAGATGGAGAGGTCAGCTCAGCCTTGCTGAATGCTGACTCTCTGATAATGAGGCTCTGGAAAGGAGACAGAAGGTCTGAATAAACAGGGGTGTTCTGTACCTAGCCATAAGATAAGCTCTCTGCTGATTATGAAGACTTGTTATGGAATTTGATTGCTTTCTAGCCAGTGGATTGTTAGTGGAAATGTACTGAATATATGTGTCAGAATACAAAAGGCTTGCTTTAGAAAGTAGAGACAGCATCATGATCATAATTGTCACAGCAATAAGGAAATTGTCCTAGCACAAGATCCCTGTATCGTGTTTTAGTCACACTTTGCATTGGGTTTACAGACACTTGACACAAGGTTTAATCTTACTCTACTCTGTGTGTACTCACACTTTACTCTTGGTTTTATTCACACTTTACTTCGTGTTTACTCATGCTTTACTACAGCTTTCCTCCAACATTACTCCGAGTTTATTCACACTTGACTGCAGGTTTACTGACACTTTACTTTGGGTGTTCTGATCTTACTCAGGGTTCACTCAAACTTTACTCTGTCTTTTCTCCAGGTTTTACTCACCCTTGACTGTAGGTTCAATCATTATTTCCTCCAGGTTTTACACGCACTTTACTTCGGGTTTACTCAGCCCTCACTCAGAGTTTACTCACACTCTACTGCAGGTGTACTCACATTCTACTCCAGGTTCACACACAGTTTACTCCAAGGTTTTTAGGACTTTACTCAGGGTTTACACACAATTTACTCTGGGCAATCCCAAACATTGCTTTGGGTTTTCTGTCTTTTCTCCAGGTTTACTCATACTCATAATGTACTCATACTCATTTACTCATACTTTACCCCTGGATCACTCACACTTGGCTCCAGGTTCTCCCACAATTTACATTGGGTTTACCCATACTTTACTCAGGGTTCACTCACACTCAACTGCAAGTGTACTCACACTCCAGGTTCATTTATACTCCACTCTGGCTGCACTCACACTTTATTCCGTGTCTGCCCACACTTTACTCTGTGTGAACCCACACCTTACTCAGGGTTTTATTTGCAATTTACTCCTGGTGTACTCACACTTTATTCCTGGTTTATTCATTTTTTTTTTTTTTTTCGGGTTTACTCACACATTACTCTGGGTTTACTCTAACTTTTCTCCAGGTTTTACTCACTCTTTTCTATGGGTTTACTCACGTTTTCCTCCAGGTTTACTCACTCTTCAAGCTTTCTCACCCTTTACTCTGGATTTACTCACACTTTACTCTGGGTTTTTCTCACACTATACCAAAGTTTAACTCACACATTACTTCAGATTTACTCTTGATTTACTCAAGGTTTACTCACACTTTTGTCTGAGTTTACACACAATTTAGACAAGGTTTTGTCACACTTAACTCCGTGTCTTCTTACATTTTATTCAGAGTCAGCCAACACTTTGCTCCCAGTTTACACATTCTTTACTACACGTTTTCTCATACTCTTCACCGGGTGTACTCAGACCTTTCTCTGGGTATTACTCACACTTTAATCCCAGTTTACTCACTTTTTTTTTTTTTTTCCTGAGTTTTACTCATACGCTTCTAAGTGTGTCCTCCCACCTTACTTTGTGTTTTCCTAACACTTTACTTCGGCTCTACTCACATTTTACTCTGAGTTTACTCACACTTTTCTCCTGGTTTGCTCTCACTTTATTCCAGGTTTGCTCACACTCTACTCCAGGAGTACTCACACCTTACTCCAGGTTTTACACACACTTCTCTCCAGGTTTACTCACACGGTGTTTTGGGTTTTGCTCACACTTCACTCCAAGTTTACTCAGACTATCTCCAGCTTTTACTCACCCTTTACTTCAGGTTTACTTCAGTAAAGTACATAAGTTAAGTAAAAAGTTATGAGCTTTCATGGGTTGCTGAATTGGCAGCTGCACTTTTGACCTTGCTAAGCCAGGTTCTTGCTGCTGATAACAGATGCTTTTCTACAGACTTAGACAATTAGTGCAGACAGCGGGACTCCCGTTTTTTTTTTTTTTTTTCCAAATCACATCGTTAGCTATCCTATCTCTGGAATGCAAGGTAGCAGGCTTGGACAGTAAAACTACAAATTAATGAAGAAGCAGTGGATTGGTGAATGGAGTTGTGGCGAACGAGAGGACCAACCAGAGCTAGCCAAGTGTCCTCCATCCTAACCCAAGCCCAAGAAAATAACATGATGGCCTTTATTGGAAAGACCACTGAGATATACGCATGTGTAAGAGAATGTGTAAAAGACTTGGGCTGGAGAGGGGGGAGGGGGAAGGAATGTCAAGCATTCTGGGGACTCATTGCAATAAACCAACCTTTTCGTGGACATCTAATGCATATGTTAGCAGCTTCCTCTTTAAGTAGGTGCCTTTCTTGCTCTCCAGAATGCAGGTTAGGTGGCAATATCCCCTCTGCATCCAGTGTATGTGCAGCGCTGTTTAAACATAACCGCTTTATAACTACTCTGTTGTTAGAGAGTTTGATTTCTTCACATCAGTTCCATCCCTCAGTTCAGCGCTTGTCAGCCCTCCTCGAGAGTGCCCGGTCTCATCACCTTCCCGTCAACCCAAAGAGATCACTGCTCTGTGGGTCCTGAAACAGGACCCTGGGAGAAGAACCCTTCTGCATGGTGAGGGGAGGCCACAGGCCCGATTCCTAGGCCCCATCCCTGGGCCACTTCCCCACTGCTCTTTGATCGCTGCCCATGTGGCCTCAGAGCACAGAGGGCAGCTCCTTGGGGCGGAACAGGAGGCAGCAGCTGGCAGGACTCCCTGGAGCTGCCCTAGCCATCACATGGGGCTGGGGCCCGGACCTGATACCGATGGTGTGCACGGGAAACGCAGGGAGGGAAAGATCGAGGGCCTTCATGCCTCTCATCCCTCCCTCCTCATGGCTTCCAGGATTCCGCAGCATCATGCTTTGATGTATCCATGCCGTTTCTGTGATTTTGAAGTCACTCCATCCATCTCTGACACTCGGATTCCACACCACCACACACAGCTGCACACAGAAGCTGCCGCTCAATGCATCCCCGCACTTCCTTCCCCTCCATTCTGTCATCCAGCTCTGCGTACGCCCATTTGGGGTCTTTCTCCCCCTCTCAGCAGGGTTCCACCCGGTATGGTTCACAGCGTTTGAAAACAAAACCGGAACTGAGATATCGCCATCACATCCAGCAGCAGCATGCCCTGAGAGGGGCTCAGACCGCAGCTGTTGCAAAGCCCATGGGCCCTCAGTGCCTAGGGACACTGCTCTCTCCCCATTCACCCAGCCTGTGATGCTATCACAGAAGGCTACCAGGTTGGTCTAGCACTATTTCCTCTTGGTGAAGCCATGCTGACCACAAAAATTGGCTCTCTAGATAAGGCTGTCTAGGGCCCTGTCCAGCCTGGGCTTGAGCACCTCTAGGAATGGGGCATCCACAACTTCTCTGGGTCCTTCGATCAGTTCCTCACCACCCTTAAAGTGGAAAAATTTTCCTCTCACATGTTTATTTTTATGATGTGTGTGTGCAAGATTGTTTCTCGGTACTGAAGTGTCTACAACTGGCACTTGGTGGATAAGTGTGTTTTTCTAACTTAGCAATTTCTCAAAAGGTTCTCTAGAGTGCTATTACTGACATTGTCGGGAGTTCAGCAAATTACCAAATCATTCAGAAGGGAGGCATGGCTTGAGCTACGGTGATGCAATTGACTGCATCTGACAGCAAGAACAGAAATAATTAACCTGCATATTGGTGTAATTTGGGAAGTTGTGTTAGTTTTATTAGTAGGGAAAACAGCAGGACATGGAAGAACAAAACTGAAAGAACAATGAATATAAGAAATGAGTTTTGCTTCAGTAAATAAAGAACAAGAGGATTAAGAAATCCTAACAAACTGATTTGATATGCAGCCATTCATGCACAAAATCTGTTGTCATTAGGTTATAAGCAAGGAAAGAATAAAGTGCTTTTGGTCTCAACCCAGGAACTGTTTAACTGCATTTTCTGCTCCTCTGTGCTGTTGAGGAGAGGCAGTGACAGAGCAGCATAAGAGGCATCTGGGAGCCAAGCAAGGTGAGCACAGCACAGCTGGGCACTGAGTTCCAGTGATTTTGGGGTCCCGACCTGCAGCATGAGGCTCCATGTACGTTCCCCCCTGCTGGACAGCCCAGCCCCACTGACCCACAGGCAGCCCCTGGCAGCTCTGTGCAGGCACTGTGTGGGGCAGCATGCCCCCAGCACAGCCCTGACAGCCCGCACTGCCCTTCTGCTCCCTCACCAGCTGGACCCTTCCCGGTGCCAATGTGTCCCACACAGCTCACAGCCAGCCCTGCCCCGGGCTCTGTTGGGCTCTGGGCCTTCATAGGGACCAGGCCAGGCTACCCATGCCCCAGTGCAGGTACTGAGCCCAGTAGGAATGTGGAATGGTCCCATTTCAGCCCTCAGCAGATTTTGGTGAAAAGTGCTGCTTTGAACCGCTGGTCTGAGGTCTGGGGCTGGTGGTAGCTTCCTTGAGCAGTGTCTCCTTTCTGTTCATGTAACAAGAAGCTTTGTTGGATCTGTGCCCTGAGGGACCCTGCTTTGTGGCATCATGGGCATGGGGTGGTCTCCAGAGCCCCAGGATCTCCTCTGACTGCTTCGTCCTCCTGAAGGCTCCCAGATGCAGCAGCCCTGCAGCAGAGCACCCAGAAGAGGGCTCATCCTGTGTATGGTCATAACCAGACCCTGGTGCTCCAGCTGCCCCCAGCACCCACGCAATCTTGCCTAAGGGCAACCTTCAGGGAAGTGCCAAAGTTGCAGCGGGGACTGAGGAACAGCCACAAGGTCATAGGGCTCCTGGTCATACAAGCATCTGCAGGGAAATGTCATGCCCAGGACAGCTCCCACCACTATCCATCCCTCCTCTGACCTCCATGGCCATTCCTGGGTGGCTCTGTGCTGGCCATGCTGGTCAGGGTGAGCAGCAGACCCAGATGGATGATGCCGAGTGCAGCTAAACTCCTCTCTGGGAGTCTGTGGGTGTGCAAAGCAAATGGAATGATAAGAGAGCATTTCCAATAGCACTTGGAATGTTCAGATACAGCAAGAATGACAGGAATCCCTCCCTTCCATGCAGCGGTACATCCTCACAGCCACAGTGAAGTCTGCAGACACCTCATTTCCCTGCAGATACAGAGACACTACACAGAGGGTACAAGAGTCAGCTTTGATCCACATCAAATATGGGCTCCAGGAGGAAGAGAGCAGGTTGATGCCTCAGCAGACATGCAATGAATCAAATTATTACTGTAACAGCATAAGAATCATTAACAAACATATAACAACAGCAAATAATAATAATAATAATAATAAAACAAATAAATATTATAAACAGAGAAGAGTAATACAGGCCTGCTATGGGACAATCTGTGAGTCATTTAGAGAGAGATGAGAAGTTAATTGTTACTGAGGCATCCATGACATCAGTTTCCCCAATGTGACTTTGAGCTCCTGGTTCCTCATGCTGTAGATGAGGGGGTTCACTGCTGGAGGCACCACTGAGTACAGAAATGACACCACCAGATCCAGGGATTGGGAGGAAATAGCGGGCGGCTTCAGGTAAGCAAACAGTGCGGTGCTGACTAAGAGGGAGAGCACGGCCAGGTGAGGGAGGCATGTGGAGAAGGCTTTGTGCCATCCCTGCTCAGAGGGCATCCTCAGCACGGCCCTGAAGATCTGCACATAGGACACAACAATGAAGACAAAACAACCTAAAAACACAAGGACACTTAGCACAATAAGCCCAGCTTCCCTGAGGTAAGAACCAGAGCAGGAGAGCTTGAGGATGTGGGGGATTTCACAGAAGAATTGATCCACAGCATTGCCTTGACAGAGAGGCAGGGAAAATGTATTGGCAGTGTGCAGCAGGGAATAGAGAAGCCCAGTGCCCCAGGCAGCTGCTGCCATGGTGGCACAAGCTCTGCTGTCCAGCAGGGTCCTGTAGTGCAGGGGCTTGCAGATGGCAACGTAGCGGTCATAGGACATGATGGTGAGAAGGGAATACTCTGCTGAGAGGAAGAAGACAAAGAAAAAGACCTGAGCAGCACATCCTGCGTAAGAGATGTGCCTGGTGTGCCAGAGGGCATTGGCCATGGCTTTGGGGAGAGTGGTGGAGATGCAGCCCAGGTCGAGGAGGGCGAGGTTGAGGAGGAAGAAGTACATGGGGGTGTGCAGGCGGTGGTCGCAGGCTACGGCTGTGCTGATGAGGCCGTTGCCCAGGAGGGCAGCCAGGTAGATGCCCAGTAAGAGCCAGAAGTGCAGGAGCTGCAGCTGCCGCGTGTCTGCCAACGCCAGGAGGAGGAACTCGCTGATGGAGCTGCTGTTGGCCATCTGGTACTTCTGGGAATGTGGTTCTGTGCACAGAGGAGACGACAAGGAGATGTTAGAAAAAACTTCAGAGGAGTCAGCCCTGCTCTGAGCCTTTGGGGACATGGAAGTTTCCACCAGTGTCTCCTTGATTTTAGGTGGGAAGATATCTGCACTTCGATCCCTTGTTTACTGATTCCGATTCTGCCCAGCGGGTCTATGGAAATATTCCCTTTTTATCACAGTGAACCATGAAATTGGGACACTGCCCTTCTGCCTGTGTAAGGGAAGGAGATGCGGTTCATCTCATCCTCTTTTTCCATCCTTCAGGGATGGGTCCGTAGTATCAGAATCACAGAGCTCATGCTGCCATGCTGGGCAAAGGAGAGAGAGATGCTCATGAGATCAGCACTGAACCAAACCTGTACACATTCTGTCATTTTTGTAAGGGAGAGCCTGACTTCAAAGCGATTTGCAAAATCTGTCTCTTCAGATCCTGTATGAGTTATAGGATTAAAAATACTTTGTTATATGCAGTCTCACACTGATTAAAGTAATTTTTATGTCTTGTTCTCTATAAGATGAAAAAGTAGGGTTTTTGTTTGTTTGTTTGTTTGTTTGTTTGCATTTTGGGGGGGGATTTGGATTCACCCATAAAATTGGTGACACTATAAAAATCTTCAGGTTTTCTTTCTTGTTGTAGGCGCAAATCAGTGCACAGAATTAACACCTCCTCACTCTCCTTTCAAGTAGAGTCAAGCTGCTCTGTCCATCAGGCTTGTTCCTACCTGCCCAGTGTTGCCCCTTGCTCAGCTGGAGGATGGCTGCACCTTCACGTTGCTACAGAGAAGATTCTGGGCTGTGCAGAGGGCCAATGTCCAACTGCTTTCTCTCAGCCCAGCTCTGGGGGAAGAATGAAAGGGACATGATGAAGCTTCTGATTCACAGGGCTGGAGCAAAGGCTCTCAGATTGGAGGAAGAGCACAGAGGATCTGTACCCATCTTGGAGTTTATGGCAGCTTTCCAGGGCACGCCCACAGTGGTAGCCTCGAGCTGATGTCTCCTGGAGATCAAGCCCATTTTTCTGTCTTAAACAACTGCACTGCACAGAGCTTGTGAAGGGCAATGAAATCGTGGGCAACGGGGTCTGAAGAAAACCCCCCTAGGACAGGATCAGTAGCAAAACTGGAGCTTAACACACCTTGCTCTGCAACTTCAACTCTGCACTGCTGTTGCCAAACGCACTCAAGGAGGCCTTTTCCTTCCCCAGCTGCCCACACACCTCCCAGGCAGCACGGTCCAAAGTGACTGTGCTCTGCACCACAGCCCTGGGCACCCGGCTGCACCCCCGCTGCACAGGATGCAGCCATCCTGGGACACACAGCCCTCAGGGCTGTGCTCTGATGCTGCAGAATGGAAGCCCTCAGCTAGAGCAAGTCTTTCTCCACTGTAAAGAAACATTGAGCGCCTTCTGCCTGATACGTAATGGGATGTCCCAAATTTAGAGATTTGTCTAGGAAAAGCAGACTCATTGCCTGGAGCAAAAGACTTACCTTGCCAAGGATAGTGAGAAATGCACTCTGGGCTTCTCAAAATGCTTCTCAAGGGCTGTGAGCAATGCTCCTTCAGTGTGCTCACAGACACTCACACTGCACACATCCTGTAATCTCTCTCTCTTTCCCCTTCTATCTTCATGTCACCTGCAGATCATGCCCCCAGCCCTGCTGTGCTGTTCAGAAGAGCTGCTCCTGGGCACAGCTGTCTCTCTGCCTTCAGCTCTGCCCACTTGTATCAGCTCCCTGTGTCCCAGGAGCCCGGCCCAGCTCAGCAGCAGGGGAGGTGATTTCCTTCTCTCCCTGCAGATATCCACAGCCCTCCTGAGCTGACAGCTCCTGAAAGGCAGCAGGCTCATCACTGCAGAACATACTTCAAAGTCAGCTCAATTAATCAGCATGCCTACTGGATTTCAGAAGCACAGTTGTTCCTACCAAAAGAAGTTTGACCATGAGAGAAGTAAAAGCCAAATCTGGAAACCTCTGCTCATGACCCGTAACAAAAATGACACACAGACAAGGACTGGGAGGAGGACTTCCCCTGTCTGGGTAGTGGTAGAGCTGAGGCAGTGCGAGCGTGAAATTACAGGATCACAGCATGGCTTAGGTAGGAGGGGACTTAAAAGAGAACCTAGTTCCAAGCCCCCAGCCATGGGCAGGGCTGTCAACCACCAGATCAGGATGCCCAGGATCCCACCCATACTGACTTGGAATGTGTCCAGGGATGGGGCATGCACAGCCGCTATGGACAATTTCTTCCTATGACTGTGTGTAAAAATGTCTTTCTAACATCCAACCTAAGTCTCCCCTTTTTAATTTAAGGCAATTTTCCTTTGTCCTATTACTATCAGACCATCTCATCCTAACCCTAGGGTTAGGCATCTCATCCACTGATTGAAAGCCTGGGGCGGAAATGTTATTCTGTTCCTCACAGAACCATGGGAGCCGGAAGTCCTCTTGGTTGAGTTCAGATGTGCACAATAATGTGGAGAGGCCTTGCAGAGAGATGTGGACAAGTTAGAGAACTGGGCAAGCACCAACTGCATGAAGCATAACAAGAACAAGGGCCTGATTCTGCACCTGGGAAGGCACAACCCTGGACATACACACTGACTGCGGGATGGGATACTGGAGGGCAGTCCCACTGAAAGGGCCTGGGGGTCCTGGTCAACAGCAAATTGGGCGTGAGTCAGCAGTGTGCCCAGGCAGCCAGGAAGGCCAACCATCCCCTGGGGTGCATTGAGCACGGCACTGCCAGCTGGGTGAGGGAAAGGGATTGTCCCTCTCTGCTCTGCACTGCTGCAGCCTCACCTGGAGCACTGGGTGCACTGCTGGGCATCACAGAACATAAAGGACATAAAACTATGGGAGTGTGTCCAAAGGAGAGCACTGGACGAGGACCCCAAGGAAAGCAGTCACAGCACCAAGATTGCTGGAGTTCAAGAAGCATTCAGACAACACTCTCGATGAAATGGTCTGCCTTTTGGGTAGTTGCGTGGAGCCATAAGTTGGAATTGGTTATCCTTGTGTGTCCTTTCCAGCACAGGATATTCTAGGATTCTATGATCGTGGGTACAAGCATGATGATGTTGGAGTCACTATGCTGTGGCAGTGGATAGGAGCTTTCTGACACCTGAGTCATTGTGTTGTCTCGGTGGTGTAGTGAGCACTGATGTCAGAATTACTGAGTTGTGGCAGCGATCAGGATTACAGTGATGTCAGAGTCACTGCACTGTTAAGGGCAGACAAGCTCAGTGAGTTCAGCACCTCTGTGTTATATCACAGCTGATACGAGCGCAGTGGTGTTGCAGTCAGTCAGGAGCTCTGCATGAGGCATAGCATCAAACATGGAATCCCCAGAACCAAACGCTCCCAGTGAGGAAATGGTGCCTCCAGCTTGGGCCTGAGAGATCTGAAGTTCAAAGTTTTGTTGTCACTGACTGCTTGTTCAGACTGGGCCCTTCTCAAATCCCACAGCCTGAGATGAGACACACTGCCCACATGGGACTTGGGCCTCACAGCACCCCTGTACCCCATGCAGAGCCTGAGAGCTGCTGTCCCCTTAACTTTCATTTGGCATCCTACAATCTTCCATCCCACTGCCCCAGGAAGGGCCCTGAGCCAGCATGAGGGACAGGATCTCCCTGCCAAGGGTCAGCCCTGATCAGGGCTTGGCCTTTCTGCTTCATAAGACAAAGGAGGCTTTTCTCAGCATCACAGCCACCATCCCAGTGCCTGTGTCTGCCTGTCAGCATGGCTTCCAATTATCTGCTCTAACAAGTCCCTGGGGAAGCTTGCTTGTTAGTGGCCCTCAGTGGGGCCCATTAATACTCCAAGAAACTTCTCTGTTCCTTCTGACTTGGTCTTCTTGAGCCCTTCATGCCATCTTCTCTCTGCACTGGTGGTTGATGGACTCAGCAGCAAAAGCCCCCTGGGGCCCATTACAACCTAAAGAGCCCTCCTGTGCCTTGTGCCTTCCTGTCATCTTCTTCAGGTGTTCAGAACTTGTACAGCTAACTGGAGAGGTATCTGGAGAGAGCTTAAAGTGGTAGAGACTGATGGGCATTTCCAAAGTCCAGTAATTCATTTATTTATAGTTGTGTTTAAACAAGAATTTATAGAGGCACTTGGCAGTTGATATTGATCCAGGACGTCCCCTAATGAGCTTTAATCTGTCACTGTGTGGAACAAAGTCTTCCTCATCATCCCCACCCCATTTCTTCTCACATCGGCCCCATGGGACTGGCATCAGTTCTCCTCACATCACTCTTCTCCTCTGGAGTCACCCGCTCACTGCTAAATCTCCTTTGCCCCAACTCCCACCGGCTTTCCTCAGAGAACCAACTGCACGTGGGCAATGAAAGATTTCTCTCTTATTTATTTATTTATTTATTTATTTACAACAAACAGAAGGAAAAGTAATGCAATTGTATGAACAGAAAAACACAGTGATCATCTGCATGCCTTGTCCAAGCTGCATCTACTGAGGTTTGTCTTTCACAGGGAATACTTGTACAAGAAATGAGTTAGACAGAGATAGGAAGGGATAGATATAATCAAAGTAAAGGAGTTGATAAGAGAGTCCATCAGACTATGGACAGATGGCGAAGGTTCCAGTAATCTCTCTGAAGGTCACAGATCAGCCAGATAGTTGGCAGGTATATGAGTGAAGAAAGAGCCAGGGATGGGGAAATGTGGAGAGCAATGGGAAGAGCGTATGTCCATATGGCCTGCTGAAAACATGCCTTTCAGCATGGTCATGTACTAAGGAGAGCTGGAGACACATGGAGTATGAGGGTCATGAAATACGCAGCAGGGTAGAGCAGCGGTGGATGCTGGGCATTAGTCACAGGGCATTGGCACTGGCTCCGCTGCCTGTGTAGCTGTACCTGAAGGCATCTGTGACCTGCAAACAGAGTTCTGGGAAACATTGCCCTTTCTCAAGAAGAATAAATAAATAAATAAATAATCTTTCAAAGAGCAGTTTTTTTCAACTTAAGAAGAAATACGAACGTGAGAATATTTGATGTTGAGAAGTGTGTCAACACATTTTCATTGATTTCTATCTTTGTCTTCAGTTCTTTGTTTCAATTTTATTGACATAAACACCTTCCAGATTTCAGAAAGAAAACTTCTGTCTCTCTTCACAGGGAAGTGCTCCAAACGCAGTCAGCTTGTGTGAACTTTACAAAATCCACTCCAGGTTGCTGTAATTTTTCTTGTGTTGGAGGCACTTCTCTGGGTAATGTCTTCCCTCCATTCCCTCAAAAAAAAAAAAAAAAAAAAAAAAAAAAAAAAAAAAAAAAAAAGGGTGTGACTCTTTCCACCATTTCTGAACAGTAGGTCAAGGATGAATGGTAGTAAACTGAATGAGACATTTACATTTGATGACTGGAAGGCAATCCTTAAATTTCTAAGATTATGATGTGAGGCACAGTACAGGTGTGGAACAGGTAGCCCAGAGAAGTTGGGGCTGCCCCATCCCTGCAGATGTTGTTGTTGTCACGAGCCCCAGGCATCCAGATCTACCATGTGACAGCCCTGCCCACAGCAGGGGAGTTGGAATTAGATGCTCTTTAAGGTCCTTCCAACCCAACTCATTCAAGGATTCTCTGGTTCCTGTCACTTTCTTCCAAGTTGAAATCCTGTTTCCTTAGGTATTCCCTGATCATCTCCTCTTTCACCAAGAGCACACCTGCCTTGCACCAACATTTCCCACCTGTCTCTGGCACCTAGGATTCCAAGAAGCCCAGTCCAACTAATAAACAGTGAGGTCAGGAAGGAAAGAAGTATCAGAGACTTTTCCATGTCCTGTCTCACCAGGTTCCCTGCCTCATTCTACTGTGGGCTTACATTTTCCATATCCTTCCTTTAGTCACCTACTTATTTCTACAAGCCCTTCTTGTCTTTGATATGCCTGGGCACATTCAATTGCAGTTGATCTTAGCATTCCTAAACTCATCTCAGCAGGTACACCAAGCAAATTATCCACATTGCTGCCAGGTGACCTCTTCTTGTTTCCACTCCCTGTATGCTTCCTTTCTGTGTTTGTGATTGACCTGGTCTATCTTTCCCATTCGTGCAGGACTTCTGATATTTTTTCTTTTCTTCCTCTTCCTTGAGATGGACTTATTCTGCTTGGAAGTGGTGATCCTCAGACAGTTACTATATTTTTTTGACCCTATTCCCCTCAGAGTCTTACCCAGAGGAACCAGCAGCCCAGGTTCTCTTTGATCTTCGCATTCCCCCCAGCAGAGCACCACACCTCTTTGGATCCTCTATGGCTTGGGTCGGGAAGCTGCCATATATCCTTTCCAGGGATGTTCAGGATGGTGTATGCCCTGCTGTGCTATTCCTGCATTAGACACTAGAGTGAAAAAGGCCCAAAATGTGGGCAAGGGCTCCACAGCATGAAGCTCCCATCTGCCTGTAGAGGACTCCTTCCACTTGCTCTTCCTGATCAGGAAGCCAGGAACAGACACTGTTGGTCTCCTCTGTTGGCCATCTCCATTTGCTCTGACCTGGCTGCTCTGCCATCCCCAGGCAGAGCTCAGTGCACTCTCACAGAGGGCAGTCCCCCTTCCTTGTCTCCTCATCCATCCATAGTACAGACTCCGTATCCCCCTTGTGCAGCGGTCCAGTTGTGGAAGCCATTTAACTGTGTCCCTGTGGTCCAAACAAGTGCTCAGGCCTGCAACTGTACAAACATTTCTAGCTCATTCATGCTCGGGTTCTCATTAGTGTAAAATAACATAATAAGTCATCCTAACTGGAAAGCATCATGGGAGTTAGCCTGTCTGGATAGCTCATCTTTATATTTGTGTTCAGAAAGTGGCACAAAGTCAATGGAACTATGGTGGAACTCTGAGTGAGCACAGACACTTTTAGGGCATGGCTTTCCTGAAGGCCCTGTTCTGCATTTGCAGATGCATGTGAGTGTGCTGGACAGCCCAGGGAACTGCCATGACATGAAGCAGATCTGATGCCATTTGCAGAAAACTGAGCCTTCATCAGTTGAAGATACCCCAGGCATCTTGGTCATCACCCAGGGTCTGTGTGTGAGCAACTGAATCCCCGCTGAAGGACCAAGGACTCAGAGCAGGAGCTCACATGCAGGCAACTCCTTGTGCACACCTGAACTGAACCAGAGGAATCCCAGCTTCTGTGGGCCTGTGGAAAGCTGAATGTCATTTCAGTCCCAGGGTTTCCATCAAGGGATGAGATGCCTGCACTGCCTCAGCTGGATCACTGCCCTGCACAGGGGAAGGACACCCCTCCATGTGCTTCTCTGTGTGCCTTCTTGTTACAGCAAACATTCTCTGGTACGACTAGCCATGTGTCTGGAATGGGTCACTGTCCTTTGGTGGTTAATGCAGCAGATTTCCAAGTACAGCCACAATGCTGTTGTCTTTCAGGAACTGTTGGCTGTGGAGACTCAGGGCCATCTCAGGGGAGATGAGTGGGAAGGATAAAAATGACATCCTATGCTGCTGAGCTGGGCCAAGCTCCTGGGACACAGGGAGTTACTACAAGTGCACAGTGCAGCAGACAGACAGCTGTGCCCAGGAGCAGCTCTACTGCACAGCACAGCAGGGCTGGACGCATGATCTGCAGGTGACATGAGCATAGAAGGGAAATGAGCGTGAGCAGGCTGTGAGCTCACTGGAGAAGTATTGCTCACAGCTCCAGACAAGGTGTTTGGCTGTGGGCAATGCAGCCATTTCCCTGGAGGGATCACTAAATTTGAAACAACCTAGAGCAGATCAGGCTGCAGACAATCTGTGTTTCTTGATCAGGGAAAAAGTCCTGCTCCAACAAAGGGCTTTGGTGCTGCAGCATCAGAGCACAGCCCTGAGGGCTGCGTGTCTCAGGACGGCTGCAGGCTGTGCAGCCGGGGGTGCAGCCGCGTGCCCAGGGCTGTGGTGCAGAGCAGGGTCCCTGCTGTGCCCCAGGGGCTGTGTGCCGGGGCAGGGACTCTGCCGCCTGCCAGGCTCAGCACTCAGCCTGCCCGGGGAGCTGCCCAGGGCGCTGCGGGGAGACGTGTGGGGAGAAGGAGCCCCCCAGCAGGGCAGGGGCCTTCTGCTGCCACAACTGCTGCCTGGGGCAGGGGGATCACAGCTACGCTGCACCGCAGAATGTTTCCAAGAACACTCTGTATGAGGAGAGGCAAGGCAGGGATTGTCTTCTTTCTAATCTTAGGGAAGGGAAAAAGACTGGAGGCAGAAATCTAAAAGGGGCTGTCAACAACAGAAAGCACCTACATGCAAGGAAATGCTGTGAAGTTGCTGAAATGAATATTAGGTGTTGTTTGCATGTTGTATGGTGATGAGGCATTGCTGAAGTACATTGAGAAATGCTGAGTACTTAGTGATGGGTAATAGATTCCTCTGCTCACATCAGGGTCTGACTTCTTTTCACAGTGTTATGGGGGTGCAATCATTCTCCATCTTCCAACTTGTCAAGCTCAGAGCAATTAGGAACATGCCCAACCATCTCCACTTACTCCGCACCAAGCAGCTGTGAATCCCTTTGCCTCTCGGGTCTCATAGGCAGTCATACTGAGTGCACCAGAAGCACTCAGAATTACTCAATTCAGCAAACACTCCATGGACACACTGAGAGAGAGGAGGGAGTACAGAAAAGATTTCACTCAAATTTATTTTTATGACCCACATGTTTCTGGCTTTGAGCTCACAGATGCTGACAAGCACCTCTCTATTAGAAGTTAATTCATCTCACATATTTTGTAATGAAAACTTGTCCCCACAAGACCACCACATTTCCCTGTATCTATGGGGACAAGATCGTTTCCTTGAGAGAAAAAGTGCAGAAGCCCTCCAGGCAAACTCAGTATCATGAAATGTAGCTCACAACATTGTGATTGAATGAACATTTTCCACACAGAAATCTCTGACTTGAACCTTTGTACTCCTTGGACAGGTCCTGGTGCCCAGAAGTCCCAGATGGCCAACAGCAGCTCCATCAGCGAGTTCCTCCTCCTGGCGTTGGCAGACACGCGGCAGCTGCAGCTCCTGCACTTCTGGCTCTTGCTGGGCATCTACCTGGCTGCCCTCCTGGGCAACGGCCTCATCAGCACAGCCGTAGCCTGCGACCACCGCCTGCACACCCCCATGTACTTCTTCCTCCTCAACCTCGCCCTCCTCGACCTGGGCTGCATCTCCACCACTCTCCCCAAAGCCATGGCTAATGCCCTCTGGCACACCAGGCACATCTCCTACGCAGGATGTGCTGCACAGGTCTTTTTCTTTCTCTTCTTCATCTCAGCAGAATATTCCCTTCTCACCATCATGTCCTATGACCGCTACGTTGCCATCTGCAAGCCCCTGCACTACGGGACGCTGCTGGGCAGCAGAGCTTGTGCCACCATGGCAGCAGCTGCCTGGGGCACTGGGCTTCTCTATTCCCTGCTGCACACTGCCAATACATTTTCACTGCCTCTGTGCCAAGGCAATGCTGTGAATCAGTTCTTCTGTGAAATCCCCCAGATCCTCAAGCTCTCCTGCTCAAAATCCTATCTCAGGGAATTTGGGCTTATTGTGACTAGTGCCCTTGTGTTCTTTGGGTGTTTTGCTTTCATTCTCTTCTCCTATGTGCAGATCTTCAGGGCCGTGCTGAGGATGCCTTCTGAGCAGGTAAGACACAAAGCCTTTTCCACGTGCCTCCCTCACCTGGCCGTCGTCTCCCTGTTTCTCAGTGCTGTCGTGTTTGCCCACCTGAAGCCCTTCTCCATTTCCTCCCCATTCCTGGACCTGGTGCTGGCACTTCTGTACTCAGTGGTTCCTCCAACACTGAACCCTATTATTTACAGCATGAGGAACAAGGAGATCAAGCATGCCCTCAGCAAAGTGTTGCAATATGCTCTCTTCCAGCTTCAATAAAGTGCACATCTTCCTCACATGATTCCCAGTGATGGTTTTTCATGTTTTATGTATGTTTTTTTTTTCTTGTTTTTGTCTTAGTCTGATACACTGTCCTGCCAAAAAAAAAAAAAAAAAAAAAAAAAAAAAAAGTTGCTACTCATTCCACTTCTTTCCCATCTCCTTTTTGTTTTCTCACCCCATGAGCTCGTATAATTATGGGACCAGATTCCCTGAATAGATTATAAGACACTAAAAAAGCTTTCACAAAATACTTCTTAGCTTTACTCTCTTCCTGTCTTGCCTGGATCTGGGGGAGGTACAGCCACGGACAACTGCACAACACACTCTTTTCATTCCTGCTCTCTTTACACTGCTCTCAAGTCCTTGCATTTGTGCAGACCTGAAGGTCTTGTGTGTCTCACCACAGCCCTGTTGTCTCTACAGCAGCACTCCGGGGCTGCAGTCAGTAGGCGGCAATATGAAGCGCTGTGTCAGAGCTGGTCTCCTTGCTGCAGCGCCATAACAAGAGGGGCTCTTCAGAGCAGGACCAGAGAACTGGAGGCCTCTTCCAAAGGAATGGTGCAAAGAATATACCTCAGGAGCTGCTTCCTGAGAAGACCTCAAGATCTTCTGGTGTTCTTCACTGTGTGACGGGGACAGTTTCAGAGTCCCAAGGTGATCTGTTATGGACTCAGGGCAGTGCTGTGGTTTGACATGGAAGGTGGCTCAGCACCACGCGGTCGTTTGCTCACTGTTGTTATCTCAACTCTAGGAGCCCCACATTGGGCACCAAAATGACTGTGGTGTTTTAACCCAGCAGGTGGCTCAGCACCACACAGTGTTTTGTGCACTGCCCCCTTCCCAGAGGGATGGGGAAGAGAATTTGGCTGTACAACTCGTGGGCTGAAATAAAGCTATTTCCTAAGAGAGATCAAAGGAAAGGGTAATAGTTATGACATATGCATATATATGTCTCACTGGTGTGTCAGAGGGAAGGGTGCCAGGGCAATACCCGCACAGAAGTGCTGGACCCCCTGCCCTGTCACAGTCGGACAGAGCTGAGAGAGGAGGGTTGGAAGAGTATCCCAGCTCAGCATCATTGGCGCACCCCCTGCCTGCCAACCCCACTCCCCCAGGTCCCACTAAGCAACAGGTTTGAATGCTGGAAATTGAAGGGGAGGTGAGTGGGGAGTCTGCCTAGGAGGGAGCCTAGGCTGAGGCAGTCTCCCCCATGCCTTGAAACTGCCTCTGTCAGGAAAGGCAGGAGGGGAATTGTGGTGGGTGATTCCCTTCTCTGGGCAATGGAGGGCTCCATTTGCAGGCCCGACCTGACCTGTAAGGAGGTGTGCTGCCTCCCTTGGGCCCACATCAGGGACATCACCAGAAAAGTCCTGGGTCTGTTTTGCTCTTCTGATTACTGCCCATTACTGATAGTTCATGTAGGCATTGATGAAATTGCTCAGGGAAGCCTGCAAGCTATCAAAAAGGACGTCAGGGGTTTAGGGTGAATGGTTGAAGGAGTGGGTGTACAAGTGCTATTTTCCTCTCTCCTTCTTCTAGGGTGGTGAGGGATATGGAGTGGTCCAGGAAATCACAGGCTTTGAATAAGAGGCTGGAAGGTTGGTGCCACCACAGGAACTTTGGGTTCTTTGACCATGGGGCGGTTAGCTTGGCACCTGGCCTGATGACTGCTGACGGGTCTCACCCCTCTCTGAAGGGAAAGCGGATCCCAGCCCAGGAGCTGGCAGGGGTCATTGAAGGAGCTTAAAACTGGTTGTGATGGGGAATGGGAATAAAATGATTCTTACATTTTACTACTGTGTTTACTCACACTTTACTCTGCATCTTACTCATACTCATACTCTGGGTTTAACTCATACTTTTCTTTGGGTTTAACTCATACTTTACTCAAGCTTTATTCTTTCTTTTCTCCATGTGAGAAAAACTCACACTGCACAGCGGGGGTACTCACACTCTAGTCCAGGTGTACGCACACACTACTTTGGGTTTTACTCACACTTTACTAAAGGCTTACTCAAACATTACACCAGGTTTACTCACACTTTACTTTATGTTTTCTCATGCTTTACTCTGGGTTTACTCATGCTTTACTTCAGGTTTACTTATACTTTGTGGAGTGGTTACTCACTTTTTACTCAGGATGTACTCACAACATACTCCAGGTTTACTCACACTTTGGGTTTACTCATACTTTATACTGGCTTTTACTCAGCCTTTACTCTGGGTTTACTTACACTCTACTCCAGGTGTTCTCATATTTTACTTCGGATTTACTCACGCTATACTCCAGGCTTACTCACACCTTACTTCTAGTTTACTTGCACTTTACTCTGGGTTTACTCACACATTGTTTTGGGTTGCCTCACACTTTACACCAGTTTGTTCTTACTTTTCTCTTGGTGCACTCAATTGTACTCCATGTGTTCCCACACCTTATTGCAGCTTTTACTGACACTTGACTCCAGGTTCACACCTAATGTACTCCGGGTTCACTCACACTTGTCTCCAGTTTTACTCACAAGTTACTCCGTGTGTGCCCACACCTTACTCGTGGTTTTACTTGCAATTAACTCCGGGTTTTATTCACAGTTTACTCAAGGTTTACTCACACTTTACTCCTGGCTTTCTCACACTTTGCTCCTGGTTTTGCTCACAGTTCACACCAGGTTTACACACACTTCACTTTGGGTTTACTCTTATGCTGGAGATGGAGAGGTCAGCTCAGCCTTGCTGAATGCTGACTCTCTGATAATGAGGCTCTGGAAAGGAGACAGAAGGTCTGAATAAACAGGGGTGTTTTGTACCAAGCCATAAGATAAGCTCTCTGCTGATTAGGAAGACTTGTTATGGAATTTGATTGCTTTCTAGCCAATGGATTGTTAGTGGAAATGTACTGAATATGTGTGTCAGAATACAAAAGGCTTGCTTTAGAAAGTAGAGACAGCATCATGATCATAATCGTCACAGCAATAAGGAAATCTTCCTGGCACAAGATCCCTTTGTCGTGTTTTAGTCACATTTTGCATCGGGTTTACAGACACTTGACACAAGGTTTAATCTTACTCTACTCTGGGTGTACTCACACTTTACTCTTGGTTTTATTCACACTTTACTTCGTGTTTACTCATACTTTACTACAGCTTTCCTCCAACATTACTCTGAGTTTATTCACACTTGACTCCAGGTTTACTGACACTTTACTTTGGGTGTTCTGATCTTACTCAGGGTTCACTCAAACTTTACTCTGTCTTTTCTCCAGGTTTTACTCACCCTTGTCTGTAGGTTCAATCATTATTTCCTCCAGGTTTTACACACACTTTACTTCGGGTTTACTCAGCCCTCACTCAGAGTTTACTCACACTCTACTGCAGGTGTACTCACATTCTACTCCAGGTTCACACACAGTTTACTCCAAGGTTTTTAGGACTTTACTCTGGGTTTACACACAATTTACTCTGGGCAATCCCAAACATTGCTTTGGGTTTTCTCTGTCTTTTCTCCAGGTTTACTCAAACTCATAATGTACTCATACTCATTTACTCATACTTTACCCCTGGATCACTCACACTTGGCTCCAGGTTCTCCCACAATTTACATTGGGTTTACCCATACTTTACTCAGGGTTCACTCACACTCAACTGCAAGTGTACTCACACTCCAGGTTCATTCATACTCCACTCTGGCTGCACTCACACTTTACTCCGTGTCTGCCCACACTTTACGCTGTGTGAACCCACACCTTACTCAGGGTTTTACTTGCAATTTACTCCTGGTGTACTCACATTTTATTCCTGGTTTATTCATATTTTTTTTTTTCGGGTTTACTCACACATTACTCTGGGTTTACTCTAACTTTTCTCCAGGTTTTACTCACTCTTTTCTATGGGTTTACTCACGTTTTCCTCCAGGTTTACTCACTCTTCAAGCTTTCTCACCCTTTACTCTGGATTTACTCACACTTTACTCTGGGTTTTTCTCACACTATACCAAAGTTTAACTCACACATTACTTCAGATTTACTCTTGATTTACTCAAGGTTTACTCACACTTTTGTCTGAGTTTACACACAATTTAGACAAGGTTTTGTCACACTTAACTCCGTGTCTTCTTGCATTTTATTCAGAGTCAGCCAACACTTTGCTCCCAGTTTACACATTCTTTACTACACGTTTTCTCATACTCTTCACCGGGTGTACTCACACCTTTCTCTGGGTATTACTCACACTTTAATCCCAGTTTACTCACTTTTTTTTTTTTTTTCTGAGTTTTACTCATACGCTTCTAAGGGTGTCCTCCCACCTTACTTTGTGTTTTCCTAACACTTTACTTCGGCTCTACTCACATTTTACTCTGAGTTTACTCACACTTTTCTCCTGGTTTGCTCTCACTTTATTCCAGGTTTGCTCACACTCTACTCCAGGAGTACTCACACCTTACTCCAGGTTTTACACACACTTCTCTCCAGGTTTACTCACACGGTGTTTTGGGTTTTGCTCACACTTCACTCCAAATTTACTCAGACTATCTCCAGCTTTTACTCACCCTTTACTCCAGGTTTACTTCAGTAAAGTACATAAGTTAAGTAAAAAGTTATAGGCTTTCATGGGTTGCTGAATTGGCAGCTGCACGTTTGACCTTGCTAAGCCAGGTTCTTGCTGCTGATAACAGATGCTTTTCTACAGACTTAGACAACTAGTGCAGACAGCGGGAATCCCGTTTTTTTTTTTTTTTTTTTTTTCCAAATCACATCGTTAGCTATCCTATCTCTGGAATGCAAGGTAGCAGGCTTGGACAGTAAAACTACAAATTAATGAAGAAGCAGTGGATTGGTGAATGGAGTTGTGGTGAACGAGAGGACCAACCAGAGCCAGCCAAGTGTCCTCCATCCTAACCCAAGCCCAAAAAAATAACATGATGGCCTTTATTGGAAAGACCACTGAGATATACGCATGTGTAAAAGAGAATGTGTAAAAGACTTGGGCTGGAGAGGGGGGAGGGGGAGGGAATGTCAAGCATTCTGGGGACTCATTGCAATAAACCAACCTTTTCGTGGACATCTAATGCATATGTTAGCAGCTTCCTCTTTAAGTAGGTGCCTTTCTTGCTCTCCAGAATGCAGGTTAGGTGGCAATATCCCCTCTGCATCCAGCGTATGTGCAGCGCTGTTTAAACATAACCGCTTTATAACTACTCTGTTGTTACAGAGTTTGATTTCTTCACATCAGTTCCATCCCTCAGTTCAGCGCTTGTCAGCCCTCCTCGAGAGTGTCCGGTCTCATCACCTTCCCGTCAACCCAAAGAGATCACTGCTCTGTGGGTCCTGAAACAGGACCCTGGGAGAAGAACCCTTCTGCATGGTGAGGGGAGGCCGCAGGCCCGATTCCTAGGCCCCATCCCTGGGCCACTTCCCCACTGCGCTTCGATCACTGCCCATGTGGCCTCAGTGCACAGAGGGCAGCTCCTTGGGGCGGAACAGGAAGCAGCAGCCGGCAGGACCCCCTGGAGCTGCCCTAGCGCTGAGCAATGGTCCATCACATGGGGATGGGGCCCAGAGCTGATACCCATGGTGTGCAGGGGAAACGCAGGGAGGGAAAGACTGAGGGCCTTCATGCCTCGCGTCCCTCCCTCCTCGTGGCTTCCAGGATTCTGCAGCATAATGCTTTGATGTATCCATGCCGTTTCTGTGATTCTGAAGTCACTCCATCCATCTCTGACACTCGGATTCCACACTGCAGCACGCAGCTGCACACGGAAGCTGCTGCTCAACGCGTCCCCACACTTCCTTCCTCTCCATTCTGTCACCCGGCTCTGCATACGCCCATTTGGGGCCGTTCTCCCCCATTCAGCAGGGTTCCACCCGGCACGGTTCACAGCGTTTGAAAACAAAACCAGAACCGAGATATCGCCATCACATCCAGCAGCAGCATGCCCTGAAAGGGGCTCAGACCACAGCTGCTGCAAAGCCCATGGGCCCTCGGTGCCCAGGGACACTGCTCTCCCCCCATCCACCCAGCCTGTGATGCCATCACAGAAGGCTACCAGGTTGGTCGAGCACTATTTCCTCTTGGTGAAGCCATGCTGACCACAAAAAATTGGCTCTCTAGATAAGGCTGTCTAGGGCCCCATCCAGCCTGGGCTTGAACACCTCCAGGAATGGGGCATCCACAACTTCTCTGGGTCCTTTGGTCAGTTCCTCATCACCCTTAAAGTGGAAATTTTTCCTCTAACGTTTATTTTTAAGATGTGTGTGTGCAAGATTGTTTCTCAGTACTGAAGTGCCAACAACTGGCACTTGGTGGATAAGTGTGTTTTTCTAACTTAGCAATTTCTCTAAAGGTTCTCTAGAGTGCTATTACTGACATTGTCAGGAGTTCAGCAAATTACCAAATCATTCAGAAGGGAGGCATGTCTTGAGCTACGGTGATGCAATTGACTGCATCTGACAGCAAGAACAGAAATAATTAACCTGCATATTGGTGTAATTTGGGAAGTTGTGTTAGTTTTATTAGTAAGGAAAATAGCAGGACATGAAAGAACAAAACTGAAAAAACAATGAATATAAGAAATGAGTTTTGTTTCAGTAAATAAAGAACAAGAGGATTAAGAAATCCTAACAAACTGATTTGATATGCAGCCATTAATGCACAAAATCTGTTGTCATTAGGTTATAAGCAAGGAAAGAATAAAGTGCTTTTGGTCTCAACCCAGGAACTGTTTAACTGCATTTTCTGCTCCTCTGTGCTGTTGAGGAGAGGCAGTGACAGAGCAGCATAAGAGGCATCTGGGAGCCAAGCAAGGTGAGCACAGCACAGCTGGGCACTGAGTTCCAGTGATTTTGGGGTCCCAACCTGCAGCATGAGGCTCCATGTACGTTCCCCCCTGCTGGACAGCCCAGCCCCACTGACCCACAGGCAGCCCCTGGCAGCTCTGTGCAGGCACTGTGTGGAGCAGCATGCCCCCAGCACAGCCCTGACAGCCCGCACTGCCCTTCTGCTCCCTCACCAGCTGGACCCTGCCCGGTGCCAATGTGTCCCACACAACTCACAGCCAGCCCTGCCCCGGGCTCTGTTGGGCTCTGGGCCTTCATAGGGACCAGGCCAGGCTACCCATGCCCCAGTGCAGGTACTGAGCCCAGTAGGAATGTGGAATGGTCCCATTTCAGCCCTCAGCAGATTTTGGTGAAAAGTGCTGCTTTGAACCGCTGGTCTGAGGTCTGGGGCTGGTGGTAGCTTCCTTGAGCAGTGTCTCCTTTCTGTTCATGTAACAAGAAGCTTTGTTGGATCTGTGCCCCGAGGGACCCTGCTTTGTGGCATCATGGGCATGGGGTGGTCTCCAGAGCCCCAGGATCTCCTCTGACTGCTCCCTCCTCCTGAAGGCTCCCAGATGCAGCAGCCCTGCAGCAGAGCACCCAGAAGAGGGCTCATCCTGTGTATGGTCATAACCAGACCCTGGTGCTCCAGCTGCCCCCAGCACCCACGCAATCTTGCCTAAGGGCCGCCTTCAGGGAAGTGCCAAAGTTGCAGCGGGGACTGAGGAACAGCCACAAGGTCATAGGGCTCCTGGTCATACAAGCATCTGCAGGGAAATGTCATGCCCAGGTCAGCTCCCACCACTATCCATCCCTCCTCTGACCTCCATGGCCATTCCTGGGTGGCTCTGTGCTGGCCATGCTGGTCAGGGTGAGCAGCAGACCCAGATGGATGACGCCGAGTGCAGCTAAACTCCTCTCTGGGAGTCTGTGGGTGTGCAAAGCAAATGGAATGATAAGAGAGCATTTCCAATAGCACTTGGAATGTTCAGGCACAGCAAGAATGACAGGAATCCCCCCATTCCATGCAGCGGTACATCCTCACTGCCACAGTGAAGACTGCAGACACCTCATTTCCCTGCAGATACAGAGACACTACACAGAGGATACAAGAGTCAGCTCTGATCCACATCAGATATGGGCTCCAGGAGGAAGAGAGCAGGTTGATGCCTCAGCAGACATGCAGTGAATCAAAATATTACTGTAACAGCGTAAGAAAAATTAATAAACATAAAAAAACAGCAAACAAATTAAAAAATAAGAATAAAAATAAATATTATAAACATAGATGAGCAATACAGTCCTACACTGGGACAGTCTGTGAGTCATTTAGAGAGAGAGGAGAAGTTTATTGTTAATGAAAAGTGTCCAAGACATCAATTTCCCCAGTGCGTCTTTGAGGTCTGGGTTCCTCATGCCACAGATGAGGGGGTTAATGGCTGGAGGCACCACTGAGTACAGAAATGACACCACGGCTTTGTGCCGTCCCTGCTCAGAGGGCATCCTCAGCACGGCCCTGAAGATCTGCACACAGGACAGCACAATGAAAAGAAAACACAAGGCAGTAGCCACCTTGCTCAGGATGAGCCCTGAACTGAGTGAACAATCTTTTCCTTCTCTTCAGGCAGAATGTATGCAGTTTCACCCATCACTTTCATCCTCCCACTGTGTATGAGAGCGCAGAGCCTGGCTCTGTATTCTCCATGATCTCCTCACAGGCTCTCACATGCTGCAGTGATATGCCCACAGCCTTCCCTGGTTTCTCTGCCAGGATACACAGCTGCCTCCTACCTGGCTCTTTGTGTACCAAGACCACCTACTCCTCCCCCCAAATGGCTGTACTGGGTTTCCAATCTGTGGCTTATCACTGCGATGTCCCTGCTCCATACTTGACCCAACCATGCTTGCACTGCACAGGACAGGTGTGTTTGGGGTGGGAAGAGTTTCCCCAGCACAAGTGCCCATTTCAGCCCTCAGTGCACCACACTTCACGGCATTCCTGCTTTACAGATCCAGTGCTGCCCCAGCCATGTCCCACACATGGGTCTGCAGACAGCCCCGCTCTACCACCAGGAGCGTGGAGATGGCTTCAGGAAAAAGATCTGCCATCAACATGCAGGCAGTGCTGGAAATGGCTGTTGTGAGAGGCTGAGAGTGACAAATGTCCAGAGCCAGCCTCCTGGTCCACCCACGTCCCCCACGATGTAGACAAGGAGGGGAGTATGGAAGTGAAAAGAGAGCAGCAACACAAAGACCACCTCCTGCTGCTGTCTGTGGCCATTGGACCTGGGAAGCAGCAGTCCCATCTCAAACACAGATAAGGGGATGGAACTCCTGGGCAGTGAGGGACAGCCCCCATGAACACTGAGGATGCTGCTGCGTGTTGCAGCTGGGTTCTGGGACCCTGCACTACTCCTGCATACGTCAGTTGCTCCTCCACTTTCACAGATAGTAAAACATGGCAGCAGAGACAGATGAATTTCTGCTGGCTTCTTTATTGTGTGTATCAACAGAGCATCTACTTCTATAGGTACATGAGATGAGTGTGCCAAAACAATACAGACATGTAGCAGGCCAAGAATAACACTTTTGAAATCAAAGTCGTGCCTCTGAAAAAAATAATGAAGACAAATAATAATAAGAGATTGTCCTAACAATTTCAGAGGTACCTTCAAACTCCTGTGAGACTAGCATGCATCTTATGGATGTTGAAGATGTATGTATTGCTCACTGCAGCCTTGAGCTCCTGGTTCCTCAAAGCATAGAGGAGAGGATTCACTGTTGGAGGCACCACTGAGTACAGAAATGAAACCAGCAGATCCAGGGATGGAGAAGAGGAGGACGGGAGTTTCAGATAGGCAAACATGGCTGTGCTGAGAAACAGGGAGAGCACGGCCAGGTGAGGGAGGCACGTGGAGAAGGCTTTGTGCCGTCCCTGCTCAGAGGACATCCTCAGCACAGCCCTGAAGATCTGCACGTAGGACACAACAATGAAGACAAAACACCCAAAGGATAAACAAAAACTAAAATAAATAATCCCAATTTTCCTGAAGTAGTCAGACTTTGAGCAGGAGAGCTTGAGGATCTGGGGGATTTCACAGAAGAACTGATTCACAGCATTGCCTTGGCACAGAGGCAGGGAAAATGTACTGGCAGTGTGCAGCACAGAATAAAGAAACCCAGTGCCCCAGACAGCTGCTGCCATAGTGGCACAAGCTCTGCTGCCCAGCAGGGTCCCGTAGTGCAGGGGCTTGCAGATGGCAACGTAGCGGTCATAGGACATCACAGTGAGAATGCAATACTCTGCTGAGAGGAAGAAGACAAAGAAAAAGACCTGTGCAGCACATCCTGCGTAGGAGATGGCCCTGGTGTGCCAGAGGGCATTGGCCATGGCTTTGGGGAGAGTGGTGGAGATGCAGCCCAGGTCGAGGAGGGCGAGGTTGAGGAGGAAGAAGTACATGGGGGTGTGCAGGCGGTGGTCGCAGGCTACGGCTGTGCTGATGAGGCCGTTGCCCAGGAGGGCAGCCAGGTAGATGCCCAGCAAGAGCCAGAAGTGCAGGAGCTGCAGCTGCCGCGTGTCTGCCAACGCCAGGAGGAGGAACTCGCTGATGGAGCTGCTGTTAGGCATCTGGTAGTTCTGGGCACCAGGACCTGTGGGCACAAGAACCGGTCTGAGGAGTTGGAAAGTTAATGACAAGACATTCCATGTGGAAAATGTTCACTCTGGTCAGTGATTTGAGCTACATTTCATGTGGTTGATTTTGCCATGAGCACCTCTGCCCTTTTTCTCTCAAGGAAGCAGCCCTGTCCCTGTGTGTACATGGGAACGTGGTGGTGCTGTGGTGATTTTCTTTCTAGAATTTGTCTGATGAAATCCCGTCTAATGCAGAAGTGCTTGTCAGCATTTCCATTACCAGTGCCAGAAATACATGGGTTGAAAATAAAAGTTTTAATGATGGTTTTTTTTCCTGCAAAGTCTGGTCCCACTCACCACAGCCAAGGAGTGTTCAATGAAGTCAGAAATCCTGAGCAGTTCTTCTGCACACATTTTGAATGGCAGAGAGAGCTGAGAGGCAAAGGGATTCACTGCTGCTTAGCGCAAGGTAAGGGGAGTGGGTTGGGCTTGTTTCCACACTCTCTGAACATGCAACTTATGGAGATGAAGGGAGAATGCCCTCCCATGTTACCTTGAAAAGAAGCCAGACCCTGCTGAGAGCAGAGGAAACCACTGCCCGTCACAGAATACCCACCCTTTCTCAGGGGTCCTGAGCAAGGTCTCATCACCACACATCAGGCAAACGACACCTAACATTCATTTCACCAACCCCAGAGCTTTTCCTTGCATATAGCATCTCTCCCCTTCATCCCTGCACTTTGGTCTCCTCACTATTTTTGTGACAGGTTTGCATGCTGAAGGTCAGCTCAGGGAGCTGTGTCCTAACGATGGCATCTCATTAAGGGAAAGCCAGCTCCTTCCCAGCCTCAAAGACTGCACTGCCCACAGCCCCAGGCAGTCACTCTCAGCCCCTGTGCACTGCAGAGGGCGATGGACACGTGCCTGGGGAGATTCTGCTCTACTCTGCTGGAGCTCTGGCTGCACAGGAGGTGGTTCATGCACTGAACTCCATGGCCATGAGGGCAGAGGCATTTCTGGGTGGGAGCTTGCTCAGAGGAAGGTGTCTGCACTGAAGGGAGTAGTGTGGATTTTTCAGGTGAATTCTCCCTCTGGAAAAAATTGCTGTTCTTACTTTCCTCTCATTCCCTGATCATAACACTGTTGCCAGCAGATTTTCCTTGCTGGAGATGTTTCCCTGTTCCATGTCTTGTATCTTTCTGTGCTTACAGACAACTGCCCAGAATGTGTGCATTCCTATTTGCTGTTCAGAACCCATCCTGTTTGCAGAGCATTCTCTGGGTGCATGTTCATGTTTGCAGGTATAAAAGGGAACATAAGGGAACCCCAGTGAGTCCAACAATGTAAATATCTGCTTACAGTGAGAGACCGAATGCACTTGAAGATTCTCACTAGAAGTAGTCCAACACAATTAATCCTTTTCTCTATCACCCTCTACTTTTTTACCCTCTGCTTGAAGCAAGAAGCAGAAAACATGGCAGAAAATCCCTCCTTTAGCCTTCATAGTGGAAGGCCAACAGTGGTGCAGGGCACTTCTCCCCGCAGCGCCCTGGGCAGCTCCCCGGGCAGGCTGAGTGCTGAGCCTGGCAGGCGGCAGAGTCCCTGCCCCGGCACACAGCCCCTGGGGCACAGCAGGGACCCTGCTCTGCACCACAGCCCTGGGCACCCGGCTGCACCCCCGGCTGCACAGCCTGCAGCCGTCCTGGGACACGCAGCCCTCTGGGCTGTGCTCTGACAATGAAGCATGGAAACACTCAGTTGAAGGAGGTATTCCTCCACAATAAGCAAACACGGTGTGTCTTCAGCCTGATCTCCTCAGGGTTGTTTTAAATTCAGCGATCCCTCAGGAAATGCGGCTGCATTGCCTGTAGCCAGAGTCTTACCTTGTCCAGAGCTGTGAGCAATCTTCCTCCAGTGAGCTCACAGCTTGCTCACACTTTTCTCTTCTATCCTCATGCCATCTGCAGAACGCACCCCCAGCACTGTTGTGCTGTGCAGAAGAGCTGCTCCTGGGCACAGCTGTCTCTCTGCTGCACTGCCCACTTGTAGGAGCTCCCTGTATCCCAGAATTCTGGCCCAGATCAGCAACAGAGGATGTCATTTTTTCCTCCCCACTCATCTCCCCTGAGATGGCCCTGAGTCTCCATGGACAACAGCTCCTGAAAGACAACAGCATTGTGACTGTACTTGGAAATCTGCTGCATTAACCACCAAATGACAGTGACCTATTCCAGACACATGGTTAGTTGTACCAGAGAGTGTTTGCTGTAACAAAAAGGCACACCGAGAAGCACATGGAGGGGTGGCCTTCCCCTGGGCAGGGCAGTGATCCAGCTGAGGCAGTGCAGGCATCTCATCCCCAGATGGAAACCCTGGGGCTGAAATGGGATTCAACTCTCCACGGACCCACAGGAGCTGGGATTCCTCTGGTTCAGTTCAGGTGTGCACAAGGAGTTGCCTGCATGTGAGCTCCTGCTCTGAGTCCTTGGTCCTTCAGCGGGGAGTCAGTTGCTCACACACAGACCCTGGGTGATGACCAAGGTGCCTGGTGGTACCTTCAACTTATGAAACCTCAGCTTTCTGCGAATGGCATCAGAAGCAGCCGAGTGTCATGCCCGTTACCTGGGCTGTCCAGCACACTAACATGCAGCCGCAAATGCAGCACTGTGCCTTCAGGATAGCCATGCCCCAGGAGTGTCTGTGCTGCTTGGTCAACTCTGAGCCCCACAGTGGGTCCAATGCCTGTGTGCCACTATATGTAGTGGATGAGAACACTAATGAGAAAACCAACACATGCTGAACTAGAATTTTAATAGGGTAGCAGGTCTGAGTACTTGTTTGGACCACAGGGACACGGTTAAATGGCTTCCACAACTGGACTGAAGCACAAGGGGTATACAGAGTCTGTACTATGGATGGGCGAGGAGACAAGGAAGGGCAACTGCCCTCTGTGAGAGTGCACTGAACTCTGCCTGGGGATGGCAGAGTAGCCAGGTCAGAATGAATGGAAATGGCCAACAGAGGAGACCAACAGTGTCCGTTCCTGGCTTCCTGATCAGGAAGAACATGTGGAAGATGTTCTCCACAGACAGATGGGAACGGTAGACCTGGTCAGCTGGCAGCAATGCAGAGACTTTGTCCAGTGTACCTGTTGAGATGAGTTTAGGAAAGTTGGAGGTCAACTGCAATTGAATGTGCCCAGGCATATCACAGACAAGAAGGGCATGTACAAATATGTAAGCTACAAAAGGAAGGCTGGGGAGAATGTGGGCCCAGAGTAGAATGGGACAGGGAACCTGGTGAGACAGGACATGGAAAAGACTCTGATACTCCTTTCCTTCCTGCCCTTGCTGTTAATCAGTTGGCCTGGGCTTCTTGGAATCCTAGGTGCCAGAGACAGGTGGGAAATGTCGGTTCAATGCACGTGTGCCCTGAGTAAAAGAGGAGGTGATCAGGGAATACCTAAAAAAAAAGGGATTTCAACTTGGAAGAAAGTGACAGGAATCACAGAATCCTTGAATGAGTTGGGTTGGAAGGACCTTAAAGAGCATCTAATTCCAACCCCCTTGCTGTGGGCAGGGCTGTCACGCAGTAGATCTGGATGCCTGGGGCCCGTGACATCTTGAACATCTCCAGCGATGGGGCAGCCACAACTTCTCTGGGCTACCTGTTCCACACCTGTCCTGCGCCTCACATCATGATCTACAAAATGTAAGGAATGCATTCCCAACATCAAATGTAAATCTCTCTTTTAGTTTATTACCATTCATGCTGTACCTAGTATTCAGAAATGATGTAAAGAGTTACTCTCCTCCTTTTTTATATGAAGAAACCATGTCTGGAAGGTGGAGGGAAGGCACTATCCAGAGTGGTGCCTTCAACACAAAAAAAAAATGTCAGCAACTTGGAGTGGATTTTGGAAAGTTCACACAAGCTGACTGGGTTTGGAGCACATCCTCTGTTAGAAGAGACAAACAGAGGTTTTCTTTTTGAAGCTGTAAGTCTGGAAGATGTTTATGTCAACAAAATTGAAACACAGAATTGAAGACAAAGATAGAAATCAATGAAAATGTGATAACACACTACTCAAATTCTGATATTCTCAAATGTCCAATTTCTTTTTAAATTGAAAACAGTGGTCTTTGAGGGGATTTTGTGTCTACTTTTTTTTTTTTTTTTTCCCCGAAAAATGAAAGTGCTTTCCAGAACTGTGTTTGCAGGACACAGCAACTGCTCTACCCTGCTGCGTATTTCCTGTCCCTCATCCTCCAGGTGTCTGCAGCTCTCCTTAATACATGACCATGCTGAAGGGCATGTTTTCAGCAGACAATCCAGACACACACATTCTTCCCACTGCTCTCCACATTTCCCCATCCTATGCACATTGCTCACTCAAATGCTTCCCAACTGCCTGGCTGACCTGTGACCTTCAGGGAGATTATTGGAACCTGCTCCATCTCTCCAAAGTCTGACGGACTCTTTTCTCAGCTCCTTTACTGTGATTATATCTATCCCTTCCTATCTCTGTCTAACTCATTTCTTCTACAAATATTCTTTGTGAAAGACAAACCCCATTAGGAGCAGCTTGGACAAGGCATGCAGATGATCACTGTGTTTTACTTTTCGTTTAATTGCATCATGTTTCTTTCTGTTTGTGGGCAAAAACAAGAACTCTTTCATTGCTCACATGCAGCTGGTTCTCTGAGAAAAGCCAGTGGGAGTTGGTGCAAAGGAGGTTTAATAGTGAGCGGGTGACTCCAGAGGAGAAGAGTGATGTGAGGAGAAGTGATGCCAGTCCCATGGGGCCAATGGCAGTAGAAATGGGGTGGGAAAGTTGAGGAGGACATTTGTCCACACAGTATCAGAGCAAAGCTCCTTATGAGACATCCTGGATCAGTATCAACTGCCAGGTGCTGCTTTAACTTCTTGTTTAAACTCAACCATAAATAAATAAATAAATAACGAGACTTCTTAAATGCCCATCGTAATCTTGTTCTTTAAGCTTTCTCCAGACACCTTTTCATTTTGTTGTGCAATTTCTGAACACCTGAAGAAGATGACAGGAAGGCACAAGGCACAGGAGGGCTCCTTAGGCTGTAATTTGCCCATGGGGGCATTTGCTGCTGAGTCCATCAACCACTAGTGCAGAGAGAAGATGGCACAAATGGCTCAAGAAGACCAAGTCTGAAGGATCAGAGAAGTTTCTTGAAGTATTAATGGGCCCCACTGAGGGCCACTAACAAGCAAGCTTCCCCAGGGACTTGTTAGAGCAGATAATTGGAAGCCATGGTTACAGGCAGACAAAGGAACTGGGATGGTGGCTGTGATGCTGAGAAAACCCTCCTTTGTCTTACGAAGTGGAAAGGCCAAGCCCTGATCCCCAGACCCTTGGCAGGGAGATCCTGTCCCTCATGCTGGCTCAGGGCCCTTCCTGGGGCAGTGGGATGCAGGTTTGTATGAGGTCAAATGAAAGCCAAGGGGCAAGAATTCCCAGACACGGCACGGGGTTCAAGTATGCCATGAGGCCCAAGTCCCATGTGGGCAGTGTGTCTCATCTCAGGCTGTGGGAAGTGAAAAGGGCCCAGTCTGAACAAGCAGTCAGTGAGAACAAAACTTTGAACTTCAGATCACTGAGGCCCAAGGTGGAGGCTCCATTTCTTCACTGTTTGGTTCTGGGGATGCCATGTTTGATGCTCACAGCGCTGTGACTCTGACACCACTGTAATCTTGACCACTGCCACAACTCCGTAATTCTGACATCACTGCTCTCTACACCACCGAGACAACACAGTGACTCAGGTGTCAGTAAGCTCCTATCCACTGCCACAGCAGAGTGATTCCAACATCATCATGCTTGTACCCACTATCATTGAATCCTAGAACATCCTGTGCTGAAAAGGACACACAAGGATTATCAAGTCCAACTTCTGCCTCCACAGAACTACCCAAAAGTCAGACCATATCAGTGAGAGTGTTGTCTGAATGCTTCTTGAACTCCAGCAATCTTGGTGTTGTAACTCCTTTCCTTGGGGTCCTCCTCCAGTGCTCTGCTTTGGACACACTCCCATAGTTTATGTCCTTTATGTTCTGCGATGCCCAGAAGTTCACCCAGTGCTCCAGGTGAGGCCGAAGCAGTGCAGAGCAGAGAGGGACAATGACCTTCGCTCAACCAGGACTCCCAAATCCCTGATAGCAAGACAGTGTCCCATCCCCAGTCAGTGTGTATGACCAGGGTTGACCCTACCTAGGTGCGAAATCAGTCCCTTGTTCTTGTTATACTTCATGTGGTTGCTGCATGCCCAGTTCTCTAACTTGTCCACATCTCTCTGCAAGTCCTCTCCACCCTCAGTGGAGGCAATAGCACCTCCCAATTTGGTATCGCCAGCAAACTTGCTCAGAACATCCTCTAGTCCTGCTTGCAAGTCACTGATGAAAACTTTAAGGAGAAGTGGCCCTAAATGGAGCCCTGGGGAACCCTGCTAGTGACCGTCCGCCTGCCTGATGAATCACGTTTACTGTAATCCTTTGGGCCCGTCTCGTTGGCCAAATGCTCACTCATCACATTATGTGTATGCCTAGTGGATTTGAAGGAAATTTTATCCTGAAGGATACTGTGAGGAACTGTATTCAAAGTTCTACCGAAATCGTAATAGTTAACATCAGTTGGCATCCTTTCGTCAATTACATGGGTGACTTCTTCATAAAAGGACATCAAGTTAAATAGGACCTTCCCTTCATGAACTTGTGTTGGCTGTTTCCAATGACAGAATTGTCCTTCAGGTGTTTTTCAGTGATTCCCAGCATCATTTTCTCCATAATTTTATCAAGCACCGAATTGAGACTGTCAGGTCCGTAACTGCTGATTTCATCTTTCTTCCTCTTCTTTCAAACTGGAACAGTATTTGCCAGCTTCCTGTGAAATGGGAAGTGGCATGTCCCTAGACTTCTTCTGATGCCACTCAAATGAGAGCCCAGAGCAAACTGAGGAGTCACCTGTGAAAGAATGTAGATGTGCCATTGCTTTGTAATGCCTTGAATGGCAGAGTGTGACAAAGACAGCAGAGAGGAAGATCTGACTCTTCTGTTGTGAGCTCATCCATTTGGTCAGTGGAATAACACAACATGCTCCATGGGACAGATGCAAAAGGCACACTGGGTGCCCTGAGCACAGGACTGTGGTGGCATTTAGGATGGCCAAGAATACCTCCCTTCTGGCCCTCAGCTGATGCTCAGGGAGGAGGTGTCTATCTCAGAGATTTTCCACCACGCTTTACAAGCACCAGCACACAACTAGGATCACCCCAGGCACCTTGGGCATCTCTGAGTGTGTCTGTGTGAGCAATGCAGTACCTGTTGAATAAAGACCAAGGAGTCAGATGAGGGGCTCACACACAGACACCTCATTGTGTGCAGCTGAACTCAACTAAGAGGACTCCCGCTCTCATGGACCTCAGGGGAACTGATCCCATTTCAGTCCCAGGTTTTCCATCAGCGGATGAGATGCCGAACCCTACGGTTGGGATGAGATGGTCTGATAGTAATAGGAGAAAGGGTAATGGCTTTAAATTGGAGGGAGGAGATTTTGGTTTCATGTTAGGAACAAATTGTCTACTCAAACGAAGTGGAACAGGTTGCCCAAAGAAGTTTTTTGTGCGCCATCCCTGGAGGCATTCAAGGTCAGGATGGATGGGATCCTGGGCAGCCTGATCTGTGGTTGGCAGTCCTGCCCATGGCTGGGGGCTTGGAACTAGGTGCACTTTAAAGTCCCCTCCAACCTAAGCCATTGTATGATCCAATAATGTTATGCCTGCGCTGCCTCAGCTCTACCACTGCCCAGAACAGGGGAAGTCCACCCCACCTTGTCTTTGTCTGTTTGTCATTTTTGTTACAGGTCATGAGCAGATGTTTACAAATTTGGCATTTGCTTCTCTTATGGTCAAACTTCTTTTGTTAGGAACATCCACGTGTTTGGAATCCTCTGGAAGTATTGATTAATGGATCTGACTTCAAAGTACATTCTGCGATGATGACTGTGCTGTCCTGCAAGAGCTGTCAGTACAGGATGCCCATGGATACCTCCAGGGAGAGCTGTGGGGAGAAGGAAATCTCCTCTGCTGCTGAGCTGCGCTGGGCTCCTGAGACACAGGGAGCTGATATAAGTGGGCGGTGCTGCAGAGAGACAACTGCGCCCAGGAGCAGCTCCAGAGCACCATACAGCAGGGCTGGGGCCATGACCATCAGGAGATGGGGAGGAGAGAAGGAAGAAAGGTTATACATTGTGTGGCACAATAGCAGGCTGAGAGCTCACTGGAGGTGCATTTCTCACTATCCTTGACAAGGTGAGTCTTTTGCACCAGGCAATTGCTCTGATTTTCCTGGAGGGATCACTAAATCTGGGACATCCCATTAGATATCTGGCTGAAGGTGCTCAATGTTTCTTTACTGTGGAGAAAGACCTGTTCCAGCTGAGGGCTTCTGTGCTGGAGCATCAGAGCACAGCCCTGAGGGCTGCATGTGCCAGGACGGCTGCAGGCTGTGCAGCCGGGGGTGCAGCCGGGTGCCCAGGGCTGTGGTGCAGAGCAGGGTCCCTGCTGTGCCCCAGGGGCTGTGTGCCGGGGCAGGGACTCTGCCGCCTGCCAGGCTCAGCACTCAGCCTGCCCGGGGAGCTGCCCAGGGCGCTGCGGGGAGACGTGTGGGGGGAATGTGCCCCCCGGCAGGGCAGGGCAGGGGCATTCTGCTGCCACAGCAGCTGCCTGGGGCAGGGGGCTCACAGCTACGCTGCACCCCAAAATGTTTCCAAGAGCACTTTGCACAAGGAGATACAAGGCAGGGATTTTCCTTTTGCTATTCTTAGGGAAGGAAAGAGGATGGGAGGCTGAAATCTGAAAAGAGGCTGTCAACTTCGAACACACCTCTGAGACTCCTGAATTTTACTTCACTCAGACACTTGTTTCGTATACAGTGACAGAGAATTTGCTTTCAGCCTCTCTTTTCTCAAAGGATAGATGCAGTTGAAATGATTGTCATTTTCTGCAGATATGAATAATGCACTTATCCTGCAAACAGGCAGCTTTCTCTAACAGAAATTCAAGTTCACAGAGTTTGGGGTTGTGGGATCTAAGAGCAGTTGGGGTAAACATGAGAGACATGGAAACATAAAATATCCAGGAATATGGGATAAGATTAGAAAATGAGAGGAAGGGAAAAGCTCCCATAAGCTGCTTATGGATTGCTGAGCTTCATGAAATTAAATTCAAGTAATGGAGCTAAAGAACAATGTCCTAAAAGAAAGAAAAGGTTTTACAGCATTGCAGGAGGTGTGACTGTGAGAACTGCCTTGTCATTATCTTCTGCACTCTGAACAGGACTCCATGCCCAGGAACTGCGAATGCCCAACAGCAGCTCCATCAGCGAGTTCCTCCTCCTGGCGTTGGCAGACACGCGGCAGCTGCAGCTCCTGCACTTCTGGCTCTTGCTGGGCATCTACCTGGCTGCCCTCCTGAGCAACGGCCTCATCAGCACTGCCGTAGCCTGCGACCACCGCCTGCACACCCCCATGTACTTCTTCCTCCTCAACCTCTCCCTCCTCGACCTGGGCTGCATCTCCACCACTCTCCCCAAAGCCATGGCCAATGCCCTCTGGCACACCAGGGCCATCTCCTATGCAGGATGTGTTGCACAGGTCTTCTTTTTATTATTCTTACTTTCTGCAGAGACTTTCCTTCTCACCATCATGTCCTATGACCGCTACGTTGCCATCTGCAAACCCCTGCACTACGGGACCTTGATGAACAGCAGAACTTGTGCCACCATGGCAGCAGCTGCCTGGGGCACTGGGGTTCTCTATTCCTTGCTGCACACTGCCAATACATTTTCTATACCACTCTGCCAAGGCAATGTTGTGGATCAGTTCTTCTGTGAAATGGCCCAGGTCCTCAAGCTCTCCTGCTCAGAATCAGACTACCTCAGCGAAGCTGGGATTATTGATTTTAGCCTTTCTTTAATTTTTGGGTGTTTTGTCTTCATTGTTGTGTCCTACGTGCAGATCTTCGCTGCTGTGCTGAGGATACCCTCTGAGCAGGGACGGCACAAAGCCTTCTCCATGTGCCTCCCTCACATGTTCGTTGTCACCCTATTTGTCAGCACTCTCATGTTTGCCTACCTGAAGCCCTCCTCCCTTTCCTCCCCTTCCCTGGACCTGGTGGTGGCAGTTCTGTACTCGGTGGTTCCTCCAACACTCAATCCTCTCATCTACAGCATGAGGAGCCAGGAGCTCAGGGATGCCCTGAGGAAACTATGGGAAATCCCCAGCCATATCAGAAAATATTAAAACAGTATTTTGTTAAATGTTGTGTTTGTTATTCCCTAAAACTTGCATTTTGTTTTAAATAGAGTTATTCTAAACCTTCTTGTTAATTATTTATTTTGACCCAGTCATCTCATGTACCTACAGAACTGCGCTTCCCATGAGCATAAGCACAATGAAGAGGACAGCAGAAATTCATTTCTCTCAGCTCACTTTTCTTCCCTTCTCCTTTAGAGCTGGAAGAGAAACCCCCTTATGCAGGAGGGTTTCAGGGGCCAAGAGCCCAGCTGCCAAATGGAGCAGCAGCCCAAGTTTCCTTGCAGGCTGCACCTCACTACTCAGTGGGCTTCTGCTCCTCGCTGCCTTCAGGTCAGGGCTGCTGCTTTCCTGGGGCCATGGCGATGGGCAAGGGCAAGGTGTGGTCTTTTGAGTGCTGCTCTCTTTCCGCTTCCATGCCTTTCTACTGTACCTCTACACTCCTGGTAGCCCTTGGGTCTCATATGAATTGACAGCCGTCCTGTTGTCTCTACAGTGGCATCCAGAGGTATCCAGTGGCAGTGCGGTAGCAGGCAGGAACAGGCAATGTGCACCAATGTGTCAGAGTTTGTCTCCCTGCTACCACCACCATAACACAAGGGGCTGCTTGTCGCAGGCTAGCAACACAACACAGGTTTCTCGTGCGAAAGATTCTCCTTCATTCTCCCAAGCAAGCTTTTTATAGTCTAACACATGTATTCAGTACATTTCCACTAAGAATCCATGGGCTAGAATTCAAGCAAGTTTCATAACAAATCTTCATAACAGCAGCAAACTTATCTTATGCTTAGATGCAAAACATCCCGTTACTCAGCCCTTCTTTCTTTCTCCCAGAGCCTCATTACCATCAAGTCAGCAGTCAAAGCGGTCAAACTGACCTCTCCATCCCCCACAGCTGCTCAGGGCAGGGACAGAATCCTGGAGGTTGCTTCCAAAGCTGGTGTCAGCCATGCAGCCAAGGACTTGCTCCCTCCTGTTTTCTTTCCGGGGGTTCTTCACAGATTGAAGGACACAGACTGAGAGTCCCAGGCTGATCTGTAAGTGACCAAGTGCTGGACCTAGAGCTCTGTTCTTGGTGGCACTTATCAGAGAATCATTAAGTCATAGAATGTGGTAGGTTGGAAGGAACCTAACATATCCCTTCTAACTGCCCTGCCATGGTCAGGTTGCCACCCATTAGATCAGGTTGTCCAGGGCCAAATCCAGCCTGGCCTTGAGCACCTCCTTGTTGTCCAGCATCTCTGGGCAACTTGTTCCAGTGCTTTACCACCCTCTGAGCAAAGAATTTCCTCCTAATATGTAATCTAAATGTTTCCTCTTTTAGTAGAAACTCTTTCTCCTTGTCCTACCATATTCATACTGTGCAGGAAGTTGATTTCCTTCCTGCCTATGAGCTCTTTTTAAATACTGGAAGGCTGCAGTGGGGTTTCCCCAGAGCCCTCTCTTCTCCTAGCTGAACAAGCACAGCTGCCTCAGCCTGTCTTCATAGGAGAAGCTCTCCATCCTTCTGATCATCTTGGTGGATCTCCTCTTAGATGGACTCCAACAGCTCCACATCCTTCTTGTGTTGGGAGCCCCAGGCCTCGATGCAGTAATCCATATGGGGTGTGATGGGGTCAGAGCATGTGGGACAAACAACTCCCTCACTGTGCTGGCCAGTCCCCTTGGTTGTAGCCCAGGATGCTGTTCGTCTTTGGGGCTGCAAGCGCACACTGCTTTCTTATGTCCAGCGTTTTGTCCATCAGGGCCCCCAAATCCTGCTCCGCAGAGATGCTCTCAGTGAGATCTTTTCCCAGCCTGTGCACATATCTGGGATTGCCCCAACCCATGTTCAACACCTTGCATTTGGGCTTGTTGAATCTCATCAAGTTCACATTTGCTCCCTTTCCAATTTGTTCCGGTCCCTCTGGATGACATCTCTTCCATCTGTTGTACCAGTTGCACCCCTCAGCTTGGTGTCATCATCAGACTTGTTGAGGGTACACTCCATCCCACTGTCTATTTCACTCATAAAGATGATGAAGATCACCAGTCCCAAGATGAACCTCTGGGAACACCATTCATCACAGGCCTCCACCTGTGCACAGGGCTGCAGAATTGCATTTCCAAGAGTGGCACTACAAGTCTTTTGAGTACCTACAGGCAACGTAACTC